>NC_134353.1:743503036-743735536 GCF_048569485.1 Anomaloglossus baeobatrachus
TCTGTCAGCAGGTTTTTGCTATGTAATCTGAGGACAGCATGCTGTAAAGCAGGGGTCCCCAACCTGTGGCTCGAGACCCATATATGGCTCAAAGGCCCATGATGTGTGGCTCACGATTGTCTTTCACCTAGGTGCATTAACATCAGGACTAGCACACAGCTATGAAGAGCAGGTCTTCAGATGGTGAATCTTGTGAGTATTACCACACAAAAGAGCAGATCTAAATGGGGGTAAGGTAGGAAACTCTGGATCTTGATATACTGCCTTAGTGAGATTCTTTAAAAAAAGCTTTCACTGTCATTATAAAGGTAATGGGCACTCTGTGCCACAACTGTGAGGGTCAAGAGCCAAATGTGGCTGGCGACCCTCTCTCAAAGCTGAATGTGGCTCTCAAGACCAAAAAGGTTGGGGACCACTGCTTTAAGTGTTAAAAAAAGAAAAATCAACTATGCCTCTAATCACCTAGTGATTATCACTGCTGGACACGCAGAACGACACACCCCTTCTGTGACTGACACCTGTCAATGTTCAATCTCTATTGAGAGCCTGGTGTACCCAGTAATCTAAGTGATACATCATTGGATTCACAGTTTCTTTGCATATATTATGTTGCTCTCAGATGAGGTAGTAACTAACAGATTTCCTTTAACAGATATATTCAAGCTTAATTAATCCTGGGAACGGCTGCTCAAAACAGACATGCAGGGGTACTGATACTATCCCACCAACATTTTTCATAAACTTTGTTAACCCAGGAACATTATTAGCGGGGGCGCTGGATTCATATCACTATAGAACATGGCGGGTAAATACAATACAGTATATACAGTTAGGTCCAGAAATATTTGGACAGTGACACAATTTTCGCGAGTTGGGCTCTGCATGCCACCACATTGGATTTGAAATGAAACCTCTACAACAGAATTCAAGTGCAGATTGTAACGTTTAATTTGAAGGTTTGAACAAAAATATCTGATAGAAATTGTACACATTTCTTTACAAACACTCCACATTTTAGGAGGACAAAAGTAATTGGACAAATAAACCAAACCGAAACAAAATATTTTTATTTTCAATATTTTGTTGCGAATCCTTTGGAGGCAATCACTGCCTTAAGTCTGGAACCCATGGACATCACCAAACGCTGGGTTTCCTCCTTCTTAATGCTTTGCCAGGCCTTTACAGCCGCAGCCTTCAGGTCTTGCTTGTTTGTGGGTCTTTCCGTCTTAAGTCTGGATTTGAGCAAGTGAAATGCATGCTCAATTGGGTTAAGATCTGGTGATTGACTTGGCCATTGCAGAATGTTCCACTTTTTTGCACTCATGAACTCCTGGGTAGCTTTGGCTGTATGCTTGGGGTCATTGTCCATCTGTACTATGAAGCGCCGTCCGATCAACTTTGCGGCATTTGGCTGAATCTGGGCTGAAAGTATATCCCGGTACACTTCAGAATTCATCCGGCTACTCTTGTCTGCTGTTATGTCATCAATAAACACAAGTGACCCAGTGCCATTGAAAGCCATGCACGCCCATGCCATCACGTTGCCTCCACCATGTTTTACAGAGGATGTGGTGTGCCTTGGATCATGTGCCATTCCCTTTATTCTCCAAACTTTTTTCTTCCCATCATTCTGGTACAGGTTGATCTTTGTCTCATCTGTCCATAGAATACTTTTCCAGAACTGAGCTGGCTTCATGAGGTGTTTTTCAGCAAATTTAACTCTGCCCTGTCTATTTTTGGAATTGATGAATGGTTTGCATCTAGATGTGAACCCTTTGTATTTACTTTCATGGAGTCTTCTCTTTACTGTTGACTTAGAGACAGATACACCTACTTCACTGAGAGTGTTCTGGACTTCAGTTGATGTTGTGAACGGGTTCTTCTTCACCAAAGAAAGTATGCGGCGATCATCCACCACTGTTGTCATCCGTGGACGCCCAGGCCTTTTTGAGTTCCCAAGCTCACCAGTCAATTCCTTTTTTCTCAGAATGTACCCGACTGTTGATTTTGCTACTCCAAGCATGTCTGCTATCTCTCTGATGGATTTTTTCTTTTTTTTCAGCCTCAGGATGTTCTGCTTCACCTCAATTGAGAGTTCCTTAGACCGCATGTTGTCTGGTCACAGCAACAGCTTCCAAATGCAAAACCACACACCTGTAATCAACCCCAGACCTTTTAACTACTTCATTGATTACAGGTTAACGAGGGAGACGCCTTCAGAGTTAATTGCAGCCCTTAGAGTCCCTTGTCCAATTACTTTTGGTCCCTTTAAAAAGAGGAGGCTATGCATTACAGAGCTATGATTCCTAAACCCTTTCTCCGATTTGGATGTGAAAACTCTCATATTGCAGCTGGGAGTGTGCACTTTCAGCCCATATTATATATATATAATTGTATTTCTGAACATGTTTTTGTAAACAGCTAAAATAACAAAACTTGTGTCACTGTCCAAATATTTCTGGACCTAACTGTATAATGTATACGGTCCCAATGGTTCTAACTGAATTTTTTGCTAGAGGAAAAAGTACCGTACTAACAGATAGCTCAGCATTGTTAACTATCTGGGGGACTTCAACACAGTGGACGCCTTCCTAACAAGGACACTGCTGCTCCTAAATCGCTGCTCATACATCACCAGATTGACAGTAAAGTTAATAATGTGTCATGTTTGGATTATCTGACACAGGAGATATTTGGAGACAGACTAATCAATAAGTTAATGATACGGGTCTCTGGTTGATTGTCTACACTAAGTTTGACACAGAATACTTTTAGACAGGGACAGAAGAGAACATGACTATTTCATATGAGCATGGTAACTGATGATGGCCGGTAACCTGAATTAGTGGCTGATTTATACTTACGTTAGCAGCTAAGGCTGATGCAGTAATTTAACTGTGATTGACTAAACTAGAAGGTCCCCAACATCAGGCGGTCTTCTGATCAGACATAAGAAGCTGAGACGGATTACAAGCTGTGATTTATTTTTCAAGGATCTTGTTGATATGCCCCTGATGAGCCCCAATAGCTTACTCTATATAAAAGGGGTGAAATGCGTAGGAAGATTCTTGGATAATTATAAAAATCTTTCAATTATTTTACTAATATGATAGAGATACGTGACTATTTAAAATGTTAGTTGACTAATCTAGGACTACCCTGTCCCAATTCAGATGACCATAGAAATTGGCTGACTAATGTATTCTCTAAGACAGTGCATATGCTATCTTCTGTGGGCTCTCCTTTTCTGGTGATACACCCTTACCCACTGCCAAATAGGGGCACTGGGATCAAAAGACAGGGAACGGACGACATGGGTATTAGTTGACGTCGAATGTGGGCGTCATTTGTGATTAGGACGCCGACCCCTGTATCCTAGGAAGGGAAAGAGGAGGGTGAATACATTTTTTCCTACCTTTTCTCTTCACTTATCATAGCACGAACAATTATTTATTATATGTACTATGTTTGTGGCATAAATGTCCATTAAAGTAATTGGTTTTAAAGGTAGTTTAAATTGTGTTTTTTGGACTACAACACAGTCAATGTCAGGGAAATCTGGAAGAACCTTGTTTTGATTCCAACAAGGGGGAGGTAGCTCTGCCTTCCTTCCTAGAACATACTGATTTAAAAGACATGGAAGTAGTTACACCCTGATCCAAAGGAATTTACTAATTTTTCACATGTCCATCAGTCCTGATCAAGGATTGACTATTATCATCAGATAATAAACTTAATACACTAAAATCAATAGAAATCCAAGATTTGATCATATCTGATCATGCTCCGATAGTTATGGAAATAGCCAACAGTTTTGTCAGGCGATCATATTATATAAGCCATGTGCTAAAAATAAGAGGCACCCATGTAGCTTTTTATTTTTTTTATTATTATTTTTAATCACATAAAAAAAAAAAATCGGTGTGCATTCCACCCCCAATTTTGATATCCAGCCATAATAAAGCTGGGGGCTGGATATTAGCCTGGGGATACCCATGGTTATTGGCCCCCACAGCCTAATAATAGCAGCCTGCAGCCATCCAGAATTGTCACATCTAATGGATGCAACAATTCCGGCACTTTACCTGGCTCATCCCGACTGCCCTGGTTCGGTGGCAGTCAGGGGAATATAAGGGTTTAATGACAGCTCACAGCTACCACTAAGCCCCAGATTAGTAATGAGGTGGGTCTATGAGAAATAAGCACAAAACACTGAAAAAAATCCTTTATTTGAAATGAAATACAAAAACCCCCAACTCTCTTTCACCACTTTATTAACCATAAACACCCTCCAAACCTTGGGAACCTCCAGTTGTGACCTCAGATAAACTGAGTGACGTCACCACTGCGACTCAGTATGTAGCAGAGTGGGACCTCGTGTGGCTTACGTCGAAATTGGGTGTTTTGGAGTTAATAAATTGGTCAAACAGGGGGTTTTTTTGTATTTTATTTCAAATAAAAGATTTTTTTCAGTATTTGTGTTTAATTCTTTTCACTTACAGGTTAGTAATGGGGAGGGTCTCAGACGCCTCCCATTACTAATCTAGGGCTTAGTGGCAGCTGTCGGCTGTAATTAACCCCAGATTGCACTCGCACCTCCTGGACCGGAAATGACACAAAAGAGAGTATACAGAGAGCACAGCATGGGATCGTATCTGTTTTTTTTTTTTTTCCGTAAAGCATTTCCTAACCTGTTTTTTAAAAATATTTTACCTCATAGAAAGAATAATTTATGATCCCATGCTATAGTGTCTATATACTTTATTACTTCTTCCTTGCCCAGAAGATATGGTATGATCAGACTGTGATCCGTGCACGGTCAGATACGGCCATTACACAGTACATAGCAGGGACTGATATGTAGGATCTTAGCGCAGGGCCAGTTTTTTTTTTTTAAAGATATCCAATTGTATAATTTATTATTATTCTAAGATCTGTTGATTAAAATAAACTTAAAAATGAACGTTGTTTGTGAGAAAACCCTTTTACATTTCTGTCATCATTTTGTTAGAGACCTTTAACTATTTTTCAATGCCAATAGAGATGTGTGAAGACTTATTTTTTGCGTGGGGAGGTAAAGTTTTCAGTGGTATTATTTTGGGGTACACATTTTTCTTTTTATTGCATTTTTTTGGGCAAAGTGTTGCAACTGAAAAAACCCCCTGCAATTCTGGCATTTTGAGGGTTTTTGCTTTACATTATAGAAGTTACTGTATAGGTTAAATGAATTTGTACTTTTACAGATTGAACTTTTGCTGATGTAGAAATAACAAATATGCTTTTTTAAATTTTGTACTGGGAAAGGCTGCAATTTACAAAACAATGCTATGCACATGTTCCATCCTATAATCAGGTCTTTAAACTACTTCGGCGTTCAGAATCCCTGAAGCAGTTAAAAGAGTTGACACGCTTATTCTTCGGGCAGCTTCTGCTTGGAAGTCGCCTGCTCTCTGTACCCGAAATGAAAGAGTAAAAGACGCCAATGCAGGAAAATAAGTGCATGCTTTGCTGGTGCACTAGCATTGAAAAGACACCATATAAACATAACCTTAGGCTAGGTTCACAAGATGAGTATTTGGTGAGTTTTTGAGGTTACAGATTTTTTTTTTCCTGTGTGTTTATGAGTGCATTTTTTTTTACATGCATCTTAAATGCTGCGGCTTTTGTCTCTTTTTGACTTGTCATGTTTTAAATAAATCTACTTTGTATTTGACACTTTGTGGTATTTAGTTTTGACAAAATTTTGTTTACATGTGTCTTTAGGGAGTTCCCGTAGAGGAAATGCACTAAAAACGCATGCCTTTTTAAATTTACAGATTTTCCATATCTAATTCAATTCTATGGGAAAAATCCACACACAAAAATCAGCATGCCAGCAAGAGAAATTGACATGTTGGTGATTAAACAATACTTCATAGGCACTGGATTTCTATAAATTCCATCCAATTTGCTGGAAATGTAAAACACTGCATTTTTTTTTACGCAGCATCAAAAACTCACCAAAAATTCATCATGGGAACTTAATATTTATTGTAAAGAAAGGCACTTTGGATACAACTCATTCAAGATTGTGCATAGTTTACTTTACATTAAGGCTGTATGTGCACGCTGCAGTTTTTTCTGCACACAAACTACAAAACCAAAACTGCACCTTGTTACAGAGCCTGAAAATGTAAAAAAAAAACAACCCAAAAAAACAGCTTGTAATGATGGTGCGTTTTTGCTGTGATTTTGTTAATGCGTTTTTTAAAGGAGTAACAAAATATTATAGGATAGGATAATTGTTAAATAGCTAGAATAGATAGAAACAACATATAGAGTAGACAATAAGAAAGAGCAGAATAGATTGAAAGAAATAACAGAATAGCTTGATAGGTAGCTAGCTTGGCCAGCTGTTTTTTAATTTTTTAGGGGTAAAAATATGACGTGGGGTCCCTCCCATTTTTCTAAAACCAGCCAAGGTACAGCAGACAACTCAGGGCTGATATTATGAGGGTGGGGAGGGCAATCGTTATTTTGCCCTTTCCAGCATAACAATAGCAGCCCACAGCCGCCCAAGAAGTGGCGCATTGTTAAGATGCGCCAATTCTGGTGATGAACCCATTCCCCTGGTTCGGTGGGAATCGGGGTAATAAGGAGTTAATAGCCGCCTACAGCTGCCACTAAGTACTAGATTAGTGATAGCAGTCACCTCTGAGACCCCACCCCCCTCACTAATCTGTAGTGAAAGTAAATAAACACAAAAACCCCAAAAATCCTTTATTTGGAGTAAAATACAAAAAGCTCCCTCTTTCACCGCTTTATTAATCCCCAAATACCTCTGCAGGTCAGAACTAATCCACATAAGGTCCCACAGAGATTCAGCTCTGCTACATCCCTATCCTGTCACAGCGAGCGTCCTAGAGCATGACTGAAAAGCTGTGAGTGCAGACATAGCTGCGCGATAAGAATGAACTTGGGTGAACCCAACATCACAGCTGTGGGCCCTGCAGTACGGCGTGTGTCGGGGCAGTGACGTCATGGGTTCACCGCAGTGAGGTTCAGGCCACAACTGAAGTGAGCCACGCGATCAGCGGTGACATCACTCAAGTGAGTCCTCCATCTGCGGCTCACTTCAGTCTCGGCCTGATTTGCGGTCACAGGTGGAAGACTCCAGCTGTGACCGCAAATCACCCAAGTGACATCACTGCTGATCGCGCGGCTCACTTCAGTCACTCTCAGGTGATTTGCTGTCACGGTTGGAGTATTCTAGCTGTGGCCGAGGTTAACCTGAGTGACGTCACCACTAACTGCGCGGATCACTTCAGTTGCTGTGTGGAGCTCACAGCGGGCAGTCATGCTCTATGGCGCTCGCTGTGAGCATCAGATATAGCAGTGCTGGAAGCGTTGTGGGACCTCATGTGGGTTACGTCGGACCTACAGGTAGGTTATTGGTGTTAATAAAGTAGTAAAAGAGGGTGTTTATTTACTTTACTTACAGATTAGTAATGGGGGGTGTCTCATAGACGTCTGCCATGACTAATCTAGGACTAAAGCGGGCTTTAAACGCTGCGACATCGCTAGCCGATGCTAGCGATGGCGAGCATGATAGCACCCGCCCCTATTGTTATGCTGACATTTGGTGATCGCTGCCGCAGCGAACATTATCGCTACGGCAGCGTCACACGCACTTACCTGGTTGGTGTTGTCGCTGTGACTGCCGAACAATCCCTCCCTCAAGGGGGAGGGACGTTCGGCATCACAGCGACGTCACCGCGACGTCACTAAGCGGCCGGCCAATCAAAGTGGAGGGGCGGAGATGAGCAGGACGAACATCCCGCCCACCTCCTTCCTTCCTCATTGCTGGCATGTGGCAGGTAAGGAGAGGTTCCTCATTCCTGCGGCGTCACACGTAGCGATGTGTGCTGCCCCAGGGACGAGGAACAACTTCGCCCACGCGACAGCAGAGATATTTGAGAATGGACCCCCATGTCAACGAGGAGTGATTTGGGACGTTTTTGCAACGATCCAAAATCGCTCCTAGGAGTCACACACAACGAGATCGCTACAACGGCCGGATGTGCGAGTGTGAGATCACTGTAGCAATCTCGTAGCGTGTAAAGCCCGCTTTAGTGGCAGCTATGAGCTTTCATTAACTCCTTATTACCCCGATTGCCACCGCACCAAGGCAATTGGGAAAAGCTGGGTAAAGTGCCGGGACTGTGGCATCTGATGGATGCGGAAATTCCAGGTGGCTGCTGGCTATTTTTAGTTTAACCCCTTCAGCCCCGGGGCACTTTCAGTTTTTGCATTTTTGTTTTTTGCTCCCCTTCTTCCGAGAGCCGTAACTTTTTTATTTTTCTGTCAATCTTGCCATATGAGGGCTTTTTTTTTGCGGGACAAGTTGTACTTTTAAATGAAACCATAAGTTTTACCATATGGTGTACTGGAAAACAGCAAAAAAATTCCAAGTGGGGAAAAACTGCAAAAAAGTGTGATGGCACAATAGTTTTTGGGATGTTTTATTCACCATGTTCACTATATGGTAAAACTGATGTGTGGGAATGATGCCTGAGGTCGGTGCGAGTTTGTAGACACCAAACATGTATAAGTTTACTTGTATCTGAGGGGTTAAAAAAAAAATTCAGAAGTTTGTCCAATAAAAGTGGCGTACGTTTTGCGCCATTTTCCGAAACCCGTAGCGTTCTCATTTTTTGGGATCTATGGCTCAGTGATAACTTATTTTTTGCGTCTCGAGCTGACGTTTCTAATGGTACCATCTTCGCGCAGATGCTACGTTTTGATCGCCTGTTATTGCATTTTGCGTAAAACTTGCGGCGACCAAAAAACGTAATTTTGGCGTTTGGAATTTTTTTGCCACTACGCCTTTTACCAATCAGATTAATTGATTTTATATTTTGATCGGGCATTTCTGAACGCGGCGATACCAAATGTGTATATATATATTTTTTTTTTAACCCTTTAATTTTCAATGGGGGGAAAGGGGGGTGATTTGAACTTTTAGGTTTTGTTTTTTTTTAAAACTTTTTTTTTACTTTTGTTTTAAATTTTACTAGTCCCCCTAGGGGGCTATAGCGATCAGCAATCCGATCGCTATTATGTATCTGCTGATCACAGCTATACAGCTGTAAACAGCAGATTCAGTCACTTTTGTTTTCACCCTGCTCCCGGCCGGGTGAAAACGAAAGTAAAACGTCATAGCTGCAGGCGTCATCACATGACCCTGTGCTACGATGGCAACCCCCGAAAGTCACGTGATCACTCATGTGACTTCCGGTGGGGACGCCGGTAAGTAAAAAACATGGCCGCGCGCATATACATCTCGCTGCCAGACTTTGGCAGCGAGATGTAAGGGGTTAATGTTCCGGGTGGAATGCGATTCCACTCGGAACATGTAGGCACACATGTCAGCTGTTGATAACAGCTAATATGTGCGCCGATCCCCGCCGCCTGCCCGCGGCGGGGCTTAATGGGACACGCTCCATGACGGATATATCCATCCATGGTCGTGAAGGAGTTAAGGAAAGCCCAATAACCATAGGTCTCCTCAGTCTGAGAATACCAGCCCCCAGCTGTAGGGTTTTACCTTGGCTGGGTATCAAAATTGGGGGAACCGCACGCAGTTTTTTTTAAAAATCATTTATTTTACTGTATGATATAGATTTGCCCACCGGCGTCTGTAATTGGTTGCAGTCAGACAGCTGTCACTCAGCGTGGGGGTGGGTCTGACTGCAACCAATCACAAATGCTGGTGGTCGGGAGAAGCAGTGAATATGTATGAGCCTAATGAGCGGCTCCGGATGAAGAGTGAGAGGCAGCGGCAGCAGTGTGAGAACAGTGCCGCTGATCATGAAGCGCTTGGAAAGAGAGAGAGAGAGAGAGAGACAGGGACAGAGAGAGAGAGAATGAATTTATCCTATAACAATGTGGGTGACCTGCGTTTTTTTGTGACAAAAGCGCAAGTAAAGTGCATGCAAAATGCACAAATTTGGTAGCATGCATTTTTCCTTGTGTTTTTCATCCTCTCATCGCTTTCAATGGTTGACAAAACGTGACAAAAACACAAAAAGAATGAATATGCGGCTTCTTTTTTGTGAAAAGGTTTTGACAAAAACTGCAGACAAAAAAAACGACAAAGTGCGCATAGCAAATCTGAATTTTTATAGACTTTGCTGGGAAGTCAACAGTCGGAACTTGCTGACAAAAGAAACTGCACAAAAAAAAGTGAAGTGCCAAAAACGCGGCAAAAATGCAGCGTGCGCCAATAGCCTAATAGAACAAGAAGTATTTCCTTCTGGCTGCATCCACATGTAGAAGTGAAGAACAGCACTAACATGCAGAGCCTTGTGATTTACAAATTAGCTCCTGTAATTGGCAACCCGAATTCTGTAGGCCAGCAATTTTTTTCCCGCCACATGGGAATGAAGCGGTTACTGACAAAGTATTTTGTGACTGTCCTTCCCTCACAACTAAATCAACATCATAAGGTCTACATCAGGATGTCTTCTCAAACTCTTGCCTTGGATCATTCTAACAGTCTACTATTTATCACCATCACATTGAATTACATGAAAGATCGCCAATAAAACGCTTCGTAGGAGTTTAACTTTAACCGGGATGATAGTGTTCATATAATGTGTCATTATGAGTTCTTTGTGGTCATATCATAAAACATCTCATTAAAAAGTTCAGGGGCATGGGAAAATTAAAAGAGCCATAAAATCCATGACTTTTGTATTTAGAATTTGTTTTCCTTCCTGTACAATGTCAGCCATAATAGTGGTTATCTCGAAACATTTAACAATGTGCAAGTAATTTGACATATTTAACTTTGTGTCTGCAACCTCTCTGGCATTCACAGAGAGGTTGACATTAAATTTTAATCTTCATTTTTCCCACATGGTTTAAAGAATATATGCAAAGATGCAAAAAAAAAAAATAAAAAAAAAAAGTGTATGTTCCAATGTATGTCAAGTTCCAATGAAAAGCATACGAAATACCAAAAATCCTATCAAGATTCACATCCAATCAAAACAAAAGACAGTGATGAATAAACAATTCAATATAATTTATTTCAACATTAATAAACTGCACGAATAACATGGAAAAATCTGTACAGAAAAAGAAATTGTATATGCTTGAAATTTATATCTACAGACAATATATTGGAGACAAACTACTGTTTAGAATACAGAATGATCAAGCACATATAATGAAGATCCTTCAAATAACTGCTTGAAAGCTACGAGCCGGAACTCCAAGTCAGATGACGATTGAATAATAGTGATAGGTAAGTACTACCACACTAGACATGAGCAAATTATAATGAGTGCAATCTAGGAAATGTTTAGAAAGATATTTTTGATACACTTTTTCCTTTGTAATGTACAAAATAGCATTACGCTTGTTCACTTAGAAATGCCTGTGAAACAAAAAAAAAAAAATAAATATTAGAATATGGCAGAATTATATAATGTCAGTAGATGGTTTACATTTCTCTAAGGCAGACCAAAAAGTGAAGAATTGTGTCATAATGTAATGGTATAAGAAGATCCGTCTATTAAAACATGGCTTCATCATAATTTGGAGATGAATCAAGAGCTTGCAATCTAAAGGCCCCATTAGATATAGTGATGTCGTTAGCGAGATCGCTGAAACGTCACAGGTTTTGTCGCAACAGCGACCTCGCTAGCAATCTCGCTACGGCCCCCCGCTGTGATATCGCCGATTGTACCTGAACATCCTGGTTCATTTTTTAATCGTTGGTGTCCCGCTGGGCAGCATGCATCGCTATGGTTGACGCCATAACGACGACGAGTGACCTCGTTGGCACGCCTGGGTGGGAACACTACGCCTCTATTGAGGTCTGAGTCATCAGAATAGCTGCAGTGTGACAGGGTCCCAACGACCGCCAAGGTCGTTATATGTATCGCTGTACCGTTGCTGCATCGTTTATTAGATCTGCCTGTTTGCCAGCTCACTAGCAACGTACCAGCGATCCTGACCAGGTCATATAGTTGTCGGGATCGCTGGAACATCACTACGTGTAACGGGACCCTTACACTACATCTGACCCCTGTTCAGCCTTTATTGAAGTAGGACCCCCTGGTGTGGACTGGTAAACAAACTGGTATATCTGTTGTAAAGCATACAAAAAGTCTGGGCTTAGTTTACAGTGTGTCCACTCATATCCTGTCCACCACCATTAACTGGAGAACGGCGGTAGCTATAGGAATAGAAGTGGTGTCTAGGTATAGTAAAGTAGCTATGCGCTACGCAATGAAACCACCTATAGTGCCACCTGGTGGAAAACAACGGAGTTAGCATTTTTATCTCGAAAACGGAACGAGATGGAGAAAAAAAGTGAGTTGCAAAGTTGTAGGGCATCATCAATTCAATACGAATCATCACCTTGCATACAGAAATGCTATGATTCGAACATGTAAAACTCACAAGGCTGCGGACATGAAGCGATACCACATGGAGACCTTCCTACAAGTCATTGGGTATGGTGGCTGCGTGGAGTGGCCTCCACGCTCACCTGACCTGACCCGACCCCATTGGACCTCTTTCTGTGAGGTCACATCAAACAGCAGGTGTATGCGACCCCTCCACCAACATTGCAGGACCTACGACGACGTATCACAGATGCTTGTGCAAACGTGTCACCTACCATATTGCACAATGTGCAGCAAGATACAGTATGCTGTCCTGAGTCCAGATGTGCATTGCAGCTGACGGTGGCCATTTTGAGCATCAAAGTTAAATGAGCGCTATATGCGTGACCAACATTTAATGTTTTGGGGGGGTCATGGGTTTCATATCATAGCATTTTTGTATGCAAGGTGTCGATTCATATTGAAATGATGATGCCCTACAATTTTTTAATTCACTTTTTTTCTCTATCTTGTTCAGTTTGAGATAAAAATGCTAACTCCGTTGTTTTCCACCAGGTGGCGCTATAGGTGGTTTCATTGCATAGCGCATGGCTACTTTACTATATCTAGACACCACTTCTATTCCTATAGCTGCAGCTGTTTTCAAGTTAATGGCGGTGGACAGGATATGGGTGGATACACTGTATATAGAGCTTGAGAAGGGACACATCTGTTAACTCTGGAGTCAGTAGTGAAAGCAGCTGTCGCCTTGTTAGTCAATTCCTTAATTACACTGACAACTGGAGGCAGTGGAGTGCTGTTTGTGACAAATTTTGTTGGCAGCAGTGGGATATCTACGAGTTCTCCTGGGCTGCTCTGTAACAGATTGTTGTGGATATTGTAGTAAAAATGTAACCTTTTTGTGACCTCCAATACGCCTTTTTTACTGACCTGAGATATAGGAGAACAGCATCCCCAAAATGCAGCGACTGACAGTTGTACACTACAGAAGATACTTGGCTGCATCAGCCATGATCAGTGCTGGCACCAACCATGGCCGTTTAACTCCTTAGGTACTGCTATAAATTGTAACTTAGGCATCCACATGTTAACAGAAATTGGCGACTCCTTTTCTAACCTTATCAACACCCCGAGATCCTGATTCTGTGGTTCTGATGGTTGACATGGCAATCCAAGGCCATGTAAAGGCCTTAGTGTCTGCCAGCTATAATGGCCTGTTTAGAAATTAAAGGTGACGCCCCTGGACTATCAGATCGTCACAGGGTACTGCACAAACTGCCCTTCAGTGCGGTATTCCATCTCCCTCTTGGTTCTGGGTCCCTATCCTAATGGTGTTGCCTCCAACAGAAAATCAAATCTTAGATACACCCTGAACCACACCTACCAGTGGACGGCTTGAGTGGAATAGAGTCGCCCACCTGGGGGGTCATGGAGGGGAAGTGAGGAGTGTAGTCAGTTGAGAGGAGAGAGAGGAAGTGGTGGCTCCTGGAGAAGCTATCTAGGTTGCAGATGGTGGTCTGGGCCTAGAGGAGTCGGACCCCCGGTCGCAGGGGATTGTGGCAAGGTGCCGGGACATGTCGATGAGGACAGCCGGTCCGGGACCGAAGGCACGACGGGGTACACGGACCCTAAGTTGGGGGAGTAGCTTCAGGCAACCCGACAATTCACCTGAGAAGAACGGAGCCTTTATGATCTGTTCCCATCCGCTCCATAATCGGGGCATTAGCGCAACGAGAGGGATAGGACTTTCCAATTCAAAACGGTCCAAAAAATCCCAAGCGTGAGCCCTGAGAGCAAGCTCCCACACTTAGCCACAGTGGGGAACGGGGCCCAGCTAATTCCATACTACCGGGCCACCACGTTGAAGTTAAACTTAGTGCCAGGAGGCAGGTCATGGATCACCAGGCAACACTATAGGGGACGGGACCTGGACAAGCTCCCCTCAGCGGCAGCGGTACTCCGATATTTGGTTTACCCGGTTGTCAGCGTCTGCTTATGAACTGAGTGAGTACGAGAGTGACCCCTGCATCCCACGTCACCCCACACCGAGTCCCAGGGCATCCCCCCTACCCGTGGAGGGCTACGACACCTTGCTGCCCCACTTCATCACCCCGAGTACTCCCAACGGCAGCGGCGGTACTCCCAAATTACCGTACACCACGGGTAGCGTCACAAACTATACATCAACCCCCCTGTAAATAACCCCTTTCATTTGAGTGGCCGCACGACCCCGGGTCCGGAGACCCTCGAGCCACAGCGAACCCGGATCCGAGCAGCTCGGCTGCTAGCACGGGGGTGGCACATTAACAACATTTTAGTAGTTAAACAAAAATAATTCCTGTCCATCAACTTAGCATTCATTCCTAAAAAGCACCTGAATGGTTAATAAACTACCTAAAAACAGTTGTAAATATGTTTAGGGGTGCGGTTTCTAAAATGGTATCACTTTGGGGATTTTCCAATATAAAGGTCCCCCAAAATCACTTCAAAACGGAATAGGTCCCTAAGAAAATAAGTTTCGTTAATTATCTTGAAAGCAAAAAAAAAAAAAAGTACAGCAAACGTTTTAGACCTTCATCCTAACAAAATAAAAGGACATTTAACATATGGTGCTGATGTAAGGCACAGATGAAGTAAATGCTATTAGCTATTTTCTGTAGTGTGACTGTCTGGATTATAGGTATAACCATTTGTGAGGACATAGGGATATATTCTGAGCTATAAGCCATATTCCTATAGCCGCCATCTTGTCAAGCTTCGATCAGTATGCTAATGAACCTGAGGAAATTGTCTGTTTAGCAGTGACTTGAGCAAAAGGTAATCCCCTCTGATATGGAAATTAGGTGTCTGGTTCAGGCCTTGAGAACACAAAAGAGAAGGAACAACCCCCTCTGGGACGCTGTGGAAGAAGTCACAGATTAATTAACAGGTATCCTGAAGTCCCCAGACTGACCGGCACCAGGAATAAATGTTCAATATTTCGTGAGCCGTGCTTCCTATAAATATGTCAAGCAGAAATATGGCATTGGGGCAGGCTGACGATCCCAGCACATATTTTATATAGGTGTGGGACCTTTGTAGGTAGCCCAAACATGATATTGGGCAGTGGGGCACCAGCAGACTAGCCATATGTCCTATCATTGTGAAGGTAAAATCATAACTGTAAAAATGAGAGCATTGGCGTATGCCTATGATGTTCCCAGGCTATGTTATGGCCAATAATCACTTTGGGATATTATTTTAGAGTCAAGACAGGGGTGGAGCAGTGCTCCCCTGTGAGGTCACAGGTAGGAGGGGATATGGATTGTAGCCGGTTTGATAAACCCAGTTCAGCCATTCTTAGCTCGTCTTTGCTTGGGGTCAAGTGTGCTACACCTGTGAGAAAGTCCCTGGACCCTGGTCAAACAGCGCCCCCCTGTGGCCAGACACATAAGGTAACTGCATAATCTGTATGCCTGTTTGTAACCATGCCTTATTTGTAGATGTATTCTGACCTATGTATATATTCTGTAGATTTCATATTGTATATATTGTAGTTTCTACTGTGCTTTAGGCTGATTAAAATATATAATTAATCTTGGGCTGTTCTGTTATCTCGATCCTGAACTCCACGTCTGTGTGCTCAGCTTAATAGTTATCATATTTGATTGGTGGAAGCGAGTTTATGCCAAGGATCATTGTGGGGGCGACCAGTGAGATTTGGGGAGGTTTAGATATATTCCGTCCGCTGAGGTCGGGGGAATATATACCTTACTCTCACTGGGAACCCTTCAATCATCGGCATAGTAGAATAACGGCCTCCTTGCTTATTGTCGGGCAATTCCATAAATGGCCTGACAATAAGAAAGGCGCTAGAGAGCGCGTCACGTGCTCTGTCTGCAGGGTGGTGGAAAGGGGGGCTGTAGCTTCCGCTTCCTACCACACCCCTTTTCGTCACACTATTCAATTTTGAAAATTGCACTTTTTTTGTCAAATATCAGATCTTTTTTATAAATAAATATAAAACATAACTTAAATTTACCAACAATATAAAATACGCGTCACAAAAACAATATCAAAATCCCGGGAGTAGGTTGAAACAGTCCAGAGTTATTGTCACAAAATGACATGTCAGATATAAAAAATCTTGCTTGGTCACTAAAGGGCTAAGTACTAGGATGCGATCATTTTTATCACATTGGATTGCATTTCTTTGAATTTACCCATATCAACCTATATATGGAGAGGACAGCATCAACAACAAGAATCTTAAAAGGAATGTATATATCAGAAAATAAAAAATTGCCTATTTTTTACATCAAATTTGTGTGTTAAATATGTATACATTTTATTTTTGTTGACATTTTTCTCTAATATCACACTCTGTATTTAAATTTAGAAATATTCCAATTTTCACACTTACAACTGTGGCTATATTAGACTAACTTTTGTTTCAGATGGCAATTTGGGTAATTATTAGTGAGTTTCTGATTCGAGATTTTAATCATTTTAGACAAGTGGTTTTTGTATTTGCTTACCCTTGGTCATACACACACAAGTGAGACCAGCGAGGAAGGTCACGACAATGATGAACACAAATGCATGGAGAAAGAAAAATGTGTGAACGGTCATGCATGTGAGTATTTAGCAGGTAAAATTGACATTTATTTTTACCTTTACAATATCCAGGGATGTAGCATTTCTTGGTAACAATTTCCCACGACACTTCAGATATTCTGTTACGAGCTCAGCAGCATCATCCAAACTATAAAATATAGTAAGAAATGTTTCTTACAAATCATTACAATAAAAAATCATTACAGTTATTCCCATAAAAACAAAAACAATCAGTGCAGATAAAATCAGTGAAGTGCTGCTTTACTTTATGCATTTGAAGACTATAGTATATAATTGTAACGTGCAACTTCCCACCCCTACTGTTTTATGCTGTCTGTGTTATGAAAATAGTGTGTTTTAGGTACCAAGCATGCTTTTAAAGTCTTCACTACAGGCAATTTTCCCTTTTTTCCTACCCTTTTAGCCATAACGTTTTACTTTTCCTTCAATATTGCCTTATGAGGGCTTATTTTTTTGTGGGACAAGTTGTACTTTTAAATGAAGCCATTAGATTTACCATATAGTGTACTGGAAAACAGAAAAAAAAATCCAAATGTGGAGAAATAGTGAAAAAAGTGAAATTCCACAATGTTTTGTTTTTTTCTTCACCATCTTCCCTATATGGTAAAACTGATGTGTCGGTGTGATGCCTCACATCGGTACGAGTTCGTAGATACCAAACATCTATACTTTTAGTTTTATATAAGTGGTCAAAAAAATTTCAGAAGTTTGTCCAAAAAAAGAAAAGCGTTTTTGTGACCATTTTCGGAGACCCGTAGAGTTCTTATTTTTCGAGATCCGGAGCTCAGTGATAGCTTATTTTTTGTATCTTGAGCTGACATTTTTAATGATACAATTTTTGGGTAGATGTGCTGTCTTGATTGCCTGTGATTGCATTTTAAACAAATGCTGTGGTGACCAAAAAACGTAATTTTGGAGTTTGGAATTTTTTTTCTTGCTATGCGTGTACCGATCAGATTAAGTGATGTTATATTTTGATAGATTGGGAATTTCTAAACGCGATGATACCAAATATATGTATATTTTTCATTTTTTTTATTGTTTATTTTGGCAAAGGGGAGGTGATTTGAACTTAGGTTTTTTTTTATATATATTTCTCAAACCTTTTCTCTTTTAAATTTTCTATTTATTGTACTACTTCTCCTAGCATCGCTCTGATCAGCAGAAATGCTCATTTCCTGTGAGTGCTGGCGCTCTGTCGGCTCTTACAGGAAGGGAGTCATGGCAGTGTCAGGGATCATCAGCTGATTCCGTGCTAGAATGACAACACATTGGCGCTCCGTGATCGCGTCATGGGATCACCGATGGTGACGGGAAATAGCGCGATCCCCGCCATAGCCCTTTATATTGCGCTGTCAAACACAGATCAGCAGACCTGTGCAGGGAAACCGTGGGCTGGCTGCCGAGCCCACGGTAACTGGAGGGAGGCGACCAAGGACATAAAAGTATGTCCTTGGTCATTAAGGGGTTCATGTGTGTGATAAAAATGACCACTGTTGCTAGGGAAGATGCGGCCCCATTACCTAAGGTGGTGATCGTGACGGCGGCTTCCAAACAGCCCTTCTGCTGAGAGGAGTGCCTCCAGAAGCTGCAGGAGTCGTGAGCGGCCAAGAAACCTGGAGACCTAGAGAAAGAATCAGCCACAGAGCTACCCCATGAAGTACAGCCAACATCGGCCATGCCAACGGCGAGTTGGCCAACTGTCCTGATACCCCAGCCCTGATACTCCCTGGCTGAGGATCCTCTGGCCCTGCATCCTGCTGAGGCGAAGTGGGTGGCCCAGGTGATCAAGGGCAAGAAGCGTGAGGCCTGGGTGCGGACTCAGCTGGCACTCTCCAGTGGCGGCACCGTTGGTGGCAACGTGACCTACCAGATAATCTGCCACATGGGTCGCAAGTGAGGCTACAGTTTTATCCAAGAGGAGGGGACCGGAACCAAGGTATATGTTAAAGCTGGCTCGATGTTTGAGGGTACCGCTCTTACCTGGGAAGACCATGTCCGCTTTGTTAAGGACAGACCCAGGGGTTAGTAAGCGGTGAACGTGGTCCACGTGCTGGCAGCGGGAGCCTTTAGGGACCTGCTGCAGCCTGAGGTTGCGCGTTCCAGCGATGGCCTTCCAGCATCGCTTATGCTGCGCAATCGTCACCTTAGTGGGAAGACCGAGGCCAGTTTCTCCGGAGGAGCCTTGGAATTCCGTGAGTGGGTGGCACGTTCTCCGGCTGTGTTGTTGTCGCCGAGGTGGCCTGCTTGACTATTTGCACAAATCAAAGACCACTTGTTTCTGAGGACAGCCGCGAGTTGCGTGGCATAATAAATTTCCGCTCCTAAATACCCCCTCAATTGTGCTGGTTGCACGAGAGATGCACGGGACTGTTCTGCGTTTCGTGAGAGGGGAGGGTCAGGAGAACTGGTTCCTTAAGTTGGCCCAGAGCGGGCAAAGTTTTGAGTTTGTTTTTCCTTCTCCCTGTTTTGTGCAAGTTGCGCTCCCCTTTGCTGTAATGCTGAACTTTTGGGCAGGTGACAAACTCGCTCGCACACTGCCCTGGCCCCATGAACTTTGGCCTTGTCCCAAGGACATTACCCCTTTGTACCAAAGACTTTTCCCTCGCCCCCCAAGGACCATGTCCCATGGAACTCTACCAGCACTCGGTTCTCCTGGACAGTGTTATACGTCAGGGACTGCCATTTGCAGAGAGGGGAGGAGGAGGAATGAACTAGTGGCTACTGAGGGGTGGGTACAAAACTGTTGTGCGCCCTGCTAAGAACAGGTAGGGGCATGCACAATACTGCAGATGGCAGGAAAAAAGACTGTTGCCTATGGGCGACATGTTTTAAAAGTTTTTATTGTCTAGTACCTGGACGAGGGATGTGGACACTGTCCCTGGGCCATAGGAAAAGTGAACTTTGAAAATATGTATGACTGTAGTAATATATTGCCGTTTTATAAATTTTATTGTCTTGTAAGATAAATACGGTCAATCCCCAACCGGAATTAAGTGAGGGGACATGTAGGAGGTGGTTACACCCACCACTTTACTGTTTTATGCTATTTGTCTGTGTTATGAAGACACTGTGCTTTAGGTACCAAGCATACTGTTAATGTGTGTGCTAAAAATGACCACTGCTGCTAGTGAAGTGTGGTTTCACATTGTAGCAGAGCTGGGACCGTGTAGCGGCTGGCACCACCTAACGCTCTGGCAGAAGCAGAGGAGGATTAGAAGTTAGATAAGACAGGGGACTAGAGACAGATGGTCAGTCAGATAGTTAGAGAGATCGGTCTGGTAAGAGGGAGTTCTGCAGAAGTGTTTGAAGAATAAAGACATGGCACGGTGTCAGGAGGTAACCTCTTTAAGATCTAGAGCCTAAGGCTCACCCTGATAGTCTCAGGGAAGTCGTAAGCCTGGGTAGCCGACGGAGTCCAGAAGCAGACAGCGGTGAGAAGGAGTGTGGAGGAACGGAGACACAGGTGCCCAGCAGCTTGAGGACTGGTTCCAAGATAGCGGGGATAGGATGAATGAGAGTACCCCAAAGAAACAGCAACCACAGAACCATCATGAGTGAGGCCATGTCTATCATAGTGTCGAAAGAATAAACTGTTGAAATTTTGGTTTGCCAAGAGCACTCTGGTGTCACGTGTCTACTGCGTCTACGACGGGGACTGGCTGTGGGGTGATGGACACCAACCCGAAGAAAGCAGTAAGCGCCGCACACCCCGCCCAAAGTCATACACACACACTGATTCTCTCAGTCAAGTCAAGCGAAGCGTAAGCCGAGTGTCATTATATGATGTTCTAATGTGGCACCCCAGGGTTGCCACAGTAACAACACAAAGGGTTAACTCCCCACACACAACACCAAGACCTCCTGGCCAGAAGGGGGAGACCAAGCTGCTTCCCTGTACATTCTGCTGGGGGGGAGGAAATGGTCAGAAGTAGTTTCAGTTTGAAAGTTCAGTGCAGAGCACTGAGGAGAAAGGATCTGTAGGTTGGAAGCTGGCTTTAGCTCACCTCAGGATCCACTGACCAATTCCAGGCCTAGCTGAGGGTCTGAGGAAAGGAGACAGATTACACAGAGGAACATTCCTGGGAGACAGAGCAGTGCAGAGCTCATCCCCAGTGGAGCACACAGAACGGATGCTGGATCCGAGACTGCAGGTTACATGCTGCATAGTTACCACCAGATAAGTGAAGATTCCAGATCTTTCACCTGTACCACAGACACAAGCAACAAACGCAGAGTTCAGGAACATACTAGTAAGGACTCGAGTTGCCTGTCAGGTCGGTACCTAGGAGCAGAGCAGAGCAGAGCCAGCTGCATAGTTCACTCAGCAGCGGGGCCACAGACACACAGTGCAGGCAAGGAAGCCAAAACGGCCCGGCTGGGTGGGAGAAACCCTGAACCCCTCACAGACTCCGTGGACAGTACACTGCTGAATACCATCATCAGTAAAGGACAAAGAAACTGCAAAACCGTGAGTCTGCCTGTTTATTGTGCTCGTGTCCTGCGCTCCCCCCATAGACTACTATCACACTGCCCCGGGGAAAAGGCTCTACCCGTGGGGAGCCGTCCCATCTCAAGCTGCTTTCCATCACCCCCGGAGGTTCTGCAGCAGCGGTGGTCATCTCTGATCACATTCCACGGGTGGCGTCACGAACATAACCCCCCTTTTATTGTGGAACCAGGGAGCACAGACCGGGTCACGACACCGTGATCCCCTTTCCAGAAGCGACCCCTTGGCCCGGTTCTGGGTATCCCCTTAACCCCTGGTGACACAGCTTTGGCGTCACGAACAGGATGCGGACTGGACCCGGCTGCAACCCGGGTGACGTGCGCCTGTAAAGACTTATTGCATCGCATAAAAGACTTGCACTGTGAATTGTTGCAACAAAGAACGGACTTTAAACTTTGCAAAGATACCTGGAAAAATCCATAAACATCATTGGTAAAATTTTCCAGGCGCCATCTTTAATCACGCCATTACCTGCTACGCGCGGGAAAACATCGCGCCTAAACTAAGACTCCGCCCACCGCTTGCAGAGGAGGTGCGCTCGGTGCTGCGACCCGAACGAAAACGCAGAAAAGTGTCCCAGGCTTGCTGTCAAGAAGACTGGTGAAATTAACTAAGGGGGCGCAAAGATGTCGCAGCAGGGAGACGCTGTTGTACCCGGCGGTGCAGCGGCACCTATCATGCCGTTCCTGATGCCGTACACCCCGGGTGCAGTGTGGCTGCCACAGTACTCAGGTGAGCCCAACACACTTAATGACTTTATCGGAAAGCTAAAAATCTACTACAGCATGTACCCCCTGACAGAAGCTCAGCGTGTTGGTATGCTTATGGGACAGTTAACTGGCAATGCCCAGCGGGAGGCTACATCCTGGCCGGACGATGCAAAGGACACTGTAGAGCATATAATAGCTGGACTAAAAGCAGCTTTTGAATCCACTGCTGGCAGCCGGGCTAAAATGAGGTTCTTTGGATGCAAGCAAAAACCTAGAGAGAGCGCAAGAGACTTTGCCTTAAACTTACAGGAGGCGCTCAGAGCACTTAAATTAGCAGAACCTGCCTTAGCCCCTGGAGCAGATAAGCTGCTGATAGACCAATTCCTGGATGGACTCTCATCCCCTTCCCACCGGGGACAACTGAGCATGATGGTGATCCAGGATCCAGGACTAACATTTGCCCAGCTAAAGGATAGAGCCATCCGCCTCCAGCAGGTGGAGGAGCCACAGGATATAGACTCTGTTCAACACCTTACAGTGGCACCCCAGCAGCCAGTAGTGCCGGTGACATCGGCCATGTCAGCGGCTGCTGCTAACCACCTGGAGCCGATCACTAATGAGGCTCTCCATCAAAGGCTTGATGCCCTGACAGACACTGTTGCTTCCATGGCTAGAATCGTCCAGGAGCTGCGTGGATCCAAGTCTGCACCCAAGATTGAGCTGGCGACCAGCAAGGAGGATGTCCCATGGATGAGGCCTAGGAGATACCAAGCGACGAGAGGACGACCCAGCGACCGCTACCAGCCGGATGGACAGCCCATTTGCCGCCGTTGCAATGAGCCAGGTCACTTTGCCCGTGAATGTGCTTTAAATGGGGATCCCCTGGGGAGGCGGGCCGCTCCTCAGGAATGAACTCTCAAGGTCCCTCACCCTGGCACGACAAGTATGTGGGAGGACGTCCAGTCATCCCCATCGTGCTGGATGGCATTCCGCTCAACGCCTTGCTGGACACTGGTTCCCAAATATCATCAATTCCGCATGTCCTTTATAAGAGGTACTGGGCTGATTCAGACGTTAGCAGTGGTCCATCTAATGTTGCATTGAATATATGGGCTAGCAATGGTGAATTAGTACCACAGGTTGGTTTCAGAGAAATGACCATTAAGATTGGGAGAGTAGAATTGCAGAATCAGGGTATTATCATTGTTGATGTTGACCGACGAGAACGTGAACCAACTATGCTGCTAGGAATGAATGTAATTGAAAATTGTTTTGCAGAGGTAATTACTGTCTTGCAGCAGATCGTCGAGACTGCCAAACCTGGGCAACAGAGACTCCTGCAGAAGGAAATTAAAGCCTTGATGCTGAAGCAGCAGGTAGAAATGTCAGGAGGTGAAATTGGCAGTGCAAGGGTAAGTGACCCAATACCTATTGTAATTCCTCCCAAAACAGAAATGCTGGTCTGGTGTAGAGCCGCAATAGGCATCAGAGGGCGAGACTATCAGGCCCTGGTAGAACCTGTGTACTCAGACAGTAGGCCCACTGTATTGACGGCCAGAGGAATAGTTGAGGTACACAGGGGAAGAGTGCCAATACGCCTTCTAAATTGTGGGGAAGATGAGGTCACCCTACCTAAGTATGCTACCATGGCTAAGCTATATACGGTTGATAACAACGCCATCACCACCGTTGAGCCCTTGAAGCCATCAGATCAGGCGGAAGACAATGGCTCAGAGGGAAAGCTGGAGGATTGGTGCCAAAAGCTACATGTAGGCACCGATTCTACACCCTCCCATCAAAAGCATGGAGTATACAGGGTAGTGAAAGAATATGAACAAATATTCAGCAAACACCCATTAGACTTTGGGCAGATCAAAGGGGTAGAGCACACTATACCCACAGGTAACCATCCACCCATAAAGGAGAGGTATAGACCAGTACCACCGGCTCACTACCAATGCGCCAAAGACATGCTCAAAGAAATGAAAGAAGCAGGGGTAATAAGAGACAGTTGTAGCCCCTGGGCAGCCCCACTAGTGCTAGTTAAGAAAAAAGATGGGACCATGAGGATGTGTGTAGACTACAGACGGATCAACCGCATTACACACAAGGATGCATACCCATTACCTAGGATAGAAGAGTCATTGGCTGCATTAAAATCCGCTACTTACTTTTCCACCCTAGATCTGACTAGTGGGTATTGGCAAGTTCCTGTGGCAGAGGCTGACAAGGAGAAGACAGCGTTCACCACGCCGATGGGCCTCTGTGAGTTCAATTGTATGCCGTTTGGACTCTGCAACGCGCCTGGAACCTTCCAGCGACTGATGGAGTGCTGCCTAGGACATAAGAACTTTGAAACTGTCCTCCTGTACCTGGATGACGTCATAGTCTACTCCAAGACCTATGAACAGCATCTACAAGACCTGGCAGAAGTGTTTGAAGCCTTATCCGGATACGGCATGAAAATCAAGCCATCCAAGTGTCACCTTCTAAAGCCAAGGGTACAGTACCTGGGACATGTCGTGAGCTCAGAAGGGGTAGCACCAGATCCTGAAAAAGTTACCGTGATCAGAGATTGGCCGAGACCCACCAGCGTGAAAGAGGTGAGGCAATTCCTGGGACTGGTAGGCTACTATAGAAGATTTATAAAAGGGTTCACGAAGCTAGCAGCTCCCCTACAAGACATCCTGGTAGGACAGTCAAAGAAGTCTGCAGCCCGAAATCCTCCTTTCCAGTGGAGTGATGAGAGAGAAGAGTCCTTTAAGAAGTTGAAGTGGGCACTGACAGGAGAAGAGATCCTGGCATATCCAGATTACCATCAACCCTTCATTTTGTACACGGATGCCAGCAACGTGGGACTGGGAGCAGTATTGTCTCAAAGGCAGGAAGGCAAGGAGAAAGTTATTGCCTTTGCAAGCAGGAAGCTCCGGCCTACAGAAAGAAACCCAGAGAATTACAGCTCCTTCAAGTTAGAACTACTGGCAGTAGTTTGGGCTGTAACAGAGCGTTTCAAACACTACCTGGCAGCTGCAGAATTTACCATCTTTACTGACAACAATCCGTTGACCCACCTGGACTCTGCAAAACTAGGTGCACTGGAACAGCGGTGGATAGCCCGACTGTCAAACTACAACTTTGTCATCAAGTACAGGGCAGGCCACAAGAATGGGAATGCAGATGCCTTATCCCGGATGCCACACTCGGGGAACGTGGAAGAGGAACCGGAGGGTCTGGAAGAAATTGAGCTGCCGGCCTTTCACCGTCCTAAGGTGGGACAGTATCAACCGAGTGTCTACCAAAAACAACAGCAGGCAACTCTCAACCCATTAGCACACCACGGATGGGCTGACACACAAGACAGCGATCCAGCTGTGAAGCTAGTGAAAGAACTGCTTACACAACAAGGTGCTTACCCTAATCAGAATGCCCCAGCTGAGACGCAACATCTCTGGAAGGAGAGAGGTAAATTGTTCCTGTACCAAGGGAAGCTCTGTAGAAGGCACACCAATCCAAAAACACATGAGTTGGTCTGGCAGATCATCGTGCCCAAGAGAGATGTCAAGATGGTTCTGGAAGCTTACCACAACGGTGCTGGTCATTTTGGTTGGAAAAAGTTGGAAGTGCTCTTAAGAGAAAGATTCTACTGGGTTGGCATGAGAAAATCAATTGAAGATTGGTGTAGAAAATGCGGACCGTGCAACCTCAGAAGAAAGGATCAACAGAACCAGAGAGCTCCACTCCAGTCCATAGTAACCAAGCAACCACTCGAGCTAGTCGCATTAGACCACGTCAAGTTGTCACCAAGCCGGTCTGGCTATGTCTATGCCTTAACCATCGTGGACCATTACTCACGCTTCTTAGTGGTGGTACCCGTGAAAGACCTTACAGCTAGAACAGCAGCTAAAGCATTCCAGACGTACTTTTGCAGACCCCATGGTTACCCAGAACAAGTCCTTGCAGATCAAGGTCCAGCTTTCGAATCACAGATCTTCCAAGAATTCTGCAACATGTATGGCTGTAAAAAGATCCGCACAACAGCATACCATCCCCAAACAAATGGCTTATGTGAGAAGATGAACCATATTGTGATTGACCTGTTGAAGACCTTACCAGAGTCAGAAAGAAATCAATGGCCAGAGAAATTGCCAGACTTGGTGGACTTGTACAATCATGTCCCGGTGAGTTCTACAAACTGCACCCCCGCTTACCTTATGCGTGCAAGGCCCGGTAAACTGCCAATTGATTTAGATATGGGAATTCTGAAGCCAGATGCAGAAGTTCAAGAATCCAATTGGGATACCCTACGTCAGCAGCAGTATCGCCAAGTACAAGAGTGCGTAGAGAAAAGTCTCCAACAAGCTAGGGGAAGACAGGAGAGAAACTTCAACCAGCATGCTCTAGCAACCCCATTGCAACCTGGTGACCAAGTTCTCAAGAGGAAACGACGCACAAACAAATTGGATAATCAGTGGGAAACCACCCCATATACAGTCTTACCATCAAGTATGGATAATCCCAAAGTGTGTCTCATCAGTAAGGATGAAGGAAGGACATCAGCTGTCGTGTCAAGAGATCAACTCAAACCGTGTCCTGAAACCCTGAAGACACCAGAAGTCACCTTACCCATACAGGTACAACCTGTCAAGAAGGAAGAAGATGTGTTCCATACAGTCTTAGGAGATTTCCCAAAAACATGGCCAAATTACTATGGAGCAGTAGTAGTCCCAATGATCGCCTTCCCTCAAGTGATGGAACCACAATCAGAACCCATTCCACAAGAAGTCTCAAGACAAGAAGAACTGGAAGTCGAAACCGTAGAGGAAGAACAGATTCCTGGTCCCAGTGAGCTTGCCAGTCCTACAGTCAGCCCCCCATCCTCACAAGTACCAGAAACACCAAATAGGTACACTTCCACCCACACCATTATGCTAAGTACACCCAGTACACCAACAGTACGCAGATCACAGCGTAGTACTCAGGGTCAGATACCAGCAAGATATAAAGACTAATGTTGAATTGCATATAAAATGTACATATGTTATAATGTTTATATGAAAAACCGTAACAGTTTAGTGTACAGTAAAGGTGAGAGAAGAGTGGTGTAAGGTGGCAGCACGGAGAGTTACAACTTGATCACATGTTGGTGGCCCGAGGGCCGTGAGGCCTACTGCACTTATGACCAGAGTAGAGACACCTTTAAGAAGTGTTTGTTGATTGAAATGTTTATTTAATTGCAACGTTAAGACCAAAAGCCCAGTACCTACAGAGACTATACGGT
The DNA here is from genome assembly GCF_048569485.1 of Anomaloglossus baeobatrachus. NCBI lineage: Eukaryota > Metazoa > Chordata > Amphibia > Anura > Aromobatidae > Anomaloglossus > Anomaloglossus baeobatrachus. The sequence continues at coordinate 743,530,550 of NC_134353.1, forward strand.
ATGACCACTTACATATTCTTGAACATTTTGGACTCTTTTTGAACTTTAAGGTTTTTGTATTTTTTCCTTTTCAGACTCTGTATATATATATATAATTGTTGTGATAACTTGTTTGTTTGTTTCACAGTCCCGGAGTACTGTTCTTCACTAAGGGGGAATGTGGCACCCCAGGGTTGCCACAGTAACAACACAAAGGGTTAACTCCCCACACACAACACCAAGACCTCCTGGCCAGAAGGGGGAGACCAAGCTGCTTCCCTGTACATTCTGCTGGGGGGGAGGAAATGGTCAGAAGTAGTTTCAGTTTGAAAGTTCAGTGCAGAGCACTGAGGAGAAAGGATCTGTAGGTTGGAAGCTGGCTTTAGCTCACCTCAGGATCCACTGACCAATTCCAGGCCTAGCTGAGGGTCTGAGGAAAGGAGACAGATTACACAGAGGAACATTCCTGGGAGACAGAGCAGTGCAGAGCTCATCCCCAGTGGAGCACACAGAACGGATGCTGGATCCGAGACTGCAGGTTACATGCTGCATAGTTACCACCAGATAAGTGAAGATTCCAGATCTTTCACCTGTACCACAGACACAAGCAACAAACGCAGAGTTCAGGAACATACTAGTAAGGACTCGAGTTGCCTGTCAGGTCGGTACCTAGGAGCAGAGCAGAGCAGAGCCAGCTGCATAGTTCACTCAGCAGCGGGGCCACAGACACACAGTGCAGGCAAGGAAGCCAAAACGGCCCGGCTGGGTGGGAGAAACCCTGAACCCCTCACAGACTCCGTGGACAGTACACTGCTGAATACCATCATCAGTAAAGGACAAAGAAACTGCAAAACCGTGAGTCTGCCTGTTTATTGTGCTCGTGTCCTGCGCTCCCCCCATAGACTACTATCACACTGCCCCGGGGAAAAGGCTCTACCCGTGGGGAGCCGTCCCATCTCAAGCTGCTTTCCATCACCCCCGGAGGTTCTGCAGCAGCGGTGGTCATCTCTGATCACATTCCACGGGTGGCGTCACGAACATAACCCCCCTTTTATTGTGGAACCAGGGAGCACAGACCGGGTCACGACACCGTGATCCCCTTTCCAGAAGCGACCCCTTGGCCCGGTTCTGGGTATCCCCTTAACCCCTGGTGACACACTAAGCATGTCTATAACATGACATTTTAACCTTTATCATTGAATTTTGTATATATCCACCAATAAAGAAGCTTTGTTTGTTTGTGAAGCCGGTGTATATACAGTAATGTGCATGTAATAGAGCTTGGTGGTTGTATATATTGTGTGTGCAGTAGAACCATGTGTAAAGGAAGTTTAGGAGTCGATTTACATGTATTATCTTGTTTGCTACCTACAAACAACACTACCATCTCTGGTGTTTGCACCCTGCTGCTGAAAACTGACTTGACGTCACAAACTTTACATCCAGAGAATGGTTTCAGATCTAATGGTCCAATGTGTGGGAATAAAGTACTTTTTTCCCAAGATAATACATTGAGTGAAAAGTAGCATCAGTGTGTACTCTATGAGTTTGTGCAAAACTGGTAATCCATGTTAAGCATATTGACATTTTATGGAATATTAAATGTCGTCAGGTGGCTTTGTAGAAAGTCAAAGACCATCAGCAGCACTCCTGGCTCTTGTTTCGTATTCTAGAAGTTCCAGCAAAGCTTTTATGTGTAGCTTTGGGGCATTATGCAATCCTCCGCAAAAATTCAAGTGATAAACAATAGAAGAACAACAGGCAATACGGTGGTATATACGTTTGACATGTATTTTGAACATTTTATACTATTATACACATTAATGAATCGTTCAGATAAGTGTATTATATGCATATGTTCAGTCCATCACACGTGTGTGTGATGGACCGCATAAGCCCCAATGTGCCACTTCACGAGGCAGTCTGCATAAAAAAAAATGTCAGCATGCATTATTCTAGTCCAATTTCTGGACCAGACTAGTGCATATCAATGGCAAGAAGTTCCTGCACTCATCCAATATGCGAACAAGCTCACAGAGTTTGAGTTTTTGTATTGCTGTCTGAACTTGGTCTTAGATGGGAACTGGGTATATTGTCAGCAGTATAGCTAATTTTAAGAATCTACTGCACTACAAAGTTATTTTATTTTCTGTTAGGATGCTACATAAAAACCACAAATATTGATTTACATTCCATACATTATAATACTAGCAAGATACGCTTTTCTTTTATTTTTTCATTAAATGAGCGGTACATTGCAATTGTTTTCTGTGTGGTATTATCAGGAATTCAGCTCTTGTTCTTACATAATATCCAAAGACTTACCAATTTCTCTCTACAAAGTAATCTACAAGCTCTTTTATACGATTAGAATGAAGTCCATGCTTCTTCACAACATCATAGCATTTACTTTTTAGGAACTTTTCTAACTTTTTTTTTTCAATCATATTGTTCAAAATTATTGTTTTTATCTGCAAAAAAAGTAACAGAAAAGTGAATTGGAAATGAAAATCTTTATATGAATTTAATGGAGAAAACTAATACAAAACCTAGAATCCAAAGTTTCCCATACAACAATGTCTCAGAGGCAGCTTCAACCTGTAATCTACCTGAAAAAGTGCTGCTGCAAAAAAAAAACCCCAAAGCAATGCACAGCAATGTAAAACAACCTTGCTGTGCACATGGTTCTGTCACTTAATTTAACTGCTTCAGAGATCGGAAACGGTTTAATCTTCAATTGGCTTCCCCTTTATTAGATGCGAGTTTAAGTCAAAGAAAAAAAATCCAACACAAAAAAAAGGGAAAACAGCAAAGCAGTTTCAGGAAAAAAAAAAAAAAAAAAGCACTAGCTTTCCTGATCCACTATCCCCAAAAACCTAGCTGGGTCCACCAGTGTCTTAAAGATCCTGTGTGCACATATCCACTGGGGTTTTTTTTCAGGACAAGTTTCTTAAGTATATTGGCTTGTGCTAGGCTAAAATAAAAATAAATAAAATTTAAAAAGCTGTTACTCACCTCTGCTACTACAGTGATGCCTCTCTACTACTTGGGTGTATGATTAAAGGCTACAGAAGTGATGTCTTGACAACAGCGCACCACTGCAGCTAATCATTACGCTAAGCTCCGAATGCAGTCTACATCTAGATGACGTACCTGTGAAGCCACGCCAGCCATTTCTCCAGTATTCATATAATCCTCCACTTGAAGCAAAACAGTTTCAGGATTGTAGGCAGTAAGAAAGCCCTGCAATAAAATGCAAATAAACACTACCGATTAACACCACCGTATGATTCACATTAGCACCATGACTGGGATATTACAACCCAAATCAGTAAAAAAAAACAAAACAAAAAAAAAAAAAAGTCTTTATCCTTTGTATCACAGGAATACAATTCTTCTAATCAAATGTGTTCACTAGTATTGTTTTATTTATTTATAATCAAATGAAATAGAACTTGTAACATCTCCACTACAAAAATAATAATTTTTGGTACTCACTGTAAAATAGTCTCAACCAGGAGGCTAACACTATTAAAACATCTTAAATCAAAACTGGCTCCTCCCCCGTCATACTATACCTCGCCTGCTAACATCAAGCCTTGTCAGTTTAGTGAGAAAGCAGTACAAGTAAAAGGATTTAAGGTTTGAAAGGAAAATAATCCAATTACACCCTGAGAGAAGAACAAAAATGCATGCCCGACCGTGCAACCAAGGTGGGTGCTGGGTCCCCAATGAAGACTACAAGAAAAAGATTTTACAGTGAGTACCAAAAATCTTTATTCTCGTTTGCTTCATTGGGGAACACAGAAACCAAAGCGGTCCTGTCCCTGGGATGGCAGTGAACTCCAAATATTATACTGTTAGCACAGACGTTTTCCGCTCAAGCTACTGCTTAGGCAACTGCTGCCTGCGGTATGTTACAGCCAAAACTTGTGTCTACCAAAGTAAAGATGTGAACCCTGTAAAAAGTAGAAAAGGTGTACACTGCTTTACAGAGTTGCAGAGCTAATGCCAGGTGACGAACCACCCAGGAAGCTCCTACTAGCCACATAGAGTGGGGAAGTCCTGGCCCAGAGAGCAATGGTCACCTTAGAGGCCGCCAATCCTCTACGAGGGCCATCTGGTATGACAAATAAGGAATCAGTACATCTGAATGGAACAGTGGTCAACAAATAGCACCGCACGATCCTGACAACATCCAGTTTCTGCAGAGCTCTCCAAGTTGGATGAGAGGGTGCTGGATAGAAGGAAGGCAAGATAATGTCCTCATTAAGGTGGATGTCATGCCTCGGCATTTGTGCTGTGATCTGTTTCCCTCTCTGTTGAACCACAGTCCGGTTCAGTCTCTGGCCAGGTTTTGATCATTTATTGATTGTGTTCATTCCTTTTCTGTCAACACCTGTTTTCAATGCTGTAATTCAACCTGCCCTATCACCTGGCAGGTGTAACTATTTAAAGCTTCCCCTGGATTTTCTTTCCCACTGGTAATATTCTGAAGTTGACCCTGTGTCACGCTCCCGGGGCCACGGCGCCGCTTGTCACGGCACCGCTCCTCACTCACCGACCCGGTCCCCATACGCTCTGACTCGGCCGCTGCTCCCGCTCCTCCCCCTCAGTGTCCTCCATGCCCCCTGCTCGTCAGCCCCACCATCTCGCTGCAGTCCGGGACTCTGCCTCCAGCTCTCCTGCGTTCCTTCCTTTGCGTCCTGTGCTGATCTCCGGCTCCCGGGCTTCGCGCATGCGTACTAGAGCGCGAGCGCGCTCTCTCACCTCTTCTTAAAGGGCCAGCGTCTCTGAAACAGGATATGGCTGATAACAGGTACAGGGTATGTAAGACTTCCTTTTCCATGTCGGCGGTGCCTGTTCAACATGTTCTTGTAGCTTTGTCTCTTGCTCTAGGTGTTCAGTCCCTCTGTGTCTCGTACCCAAGTTAACCCTGTCTCTGCCCACAGATCCAGACTGCCAGCTTGAGTATGTCCAGCCCTCCGGTTTCCAAGGAGATTCCCCGGTGACCGTTTGCTGTGGATCCCATCATCTCCCGCCAGCCTGTACCCGTCGCCGGTTCTGGACTCGATCCAGTATCATCAGTCTGCACGAGTCGCTGGTTCCGGACTCCATCTGTTACCACCAGACGGCACCTGTACCCGGTTCCACTCATCCGTCCAGATCCACTTCTGCCCACATCTACCGTTGGACCAGCCGCCATATCCCACATGGACATCTTAAGGACGCTAACCTGTATTTCACTTGTGTCCCAACTGCTGTGCATCTAGGCCCTCTGGGGTGGCCGCCAGACAGTCCCTGTATAGGGGTTCACGCCTGGTAGTCTGGCCGGGGGAGTCCGATGCGCGGTCCTGTGGATTCTCCTTTGCCACGATCATTACGCCCTGCTTTGAATTGCTGCCTTTCAGCCACATACTAATCTCTGGCAGATTGTGATCAATTTGGTTTAAACTTATTTTTATGTTGCAGCTTCCCCTGTATTCTTAAAGAGGTACATGATACCCTGGATGTCCAATTAGGAACCAAGGCCTGAGTGGTCATCTTAGTCACCTGGTAGAGTTGTTTCAGTCTGCGCAGGGACCTTTAGAGACCGCACATCTGGGACCTCTGGTCTGTACAAGAACTGGGGGGATGGTTAAGTGTGGTTGTCTTGAGTTAGACCTTAATTTACCTTATTTTTCCAAATGTGCACATAACAGTGGAAAGCCAAAACCACCTTTGTCCTCGTGCACAATGAGGTATAGAGTGTGACAGGAGAGAGCAGCCAACTCTGAGACCCTCATAATAAAGGTGATGGCTACAACAAGTCATTTTATAGTAGAGATGCAACAAAAAGATTTACTTAATTGGCTCAAAAGGCAAGGACTGAAGCGCCTCCAAATCAAGATTAAGATCCCAAGGATGAAGTGGAGGCTTATGCATTGGCATAGTAAATGCCATGTCATGAAGAAAAGTGCTGACTATGCCTTAAAAACCTAATACCTTTGAAAGAAAATTGACAAGGCAGACACCTGTCCTATGTGGCTACCTCAGGAGATAGATGGTGACCTAGACAACGAGCTGACCAGAGGCCGCTTGAACCGCAGCCATGTTCGGCCAGGATGGTGTGCAGTAGCTGGAGGCTCTGATTCATTTGCTGCATTAGTCAGAGTCCTAGGGGCAGAAGAGATCGTTGGCAATCGTTCCAGAATGAGTATGGGGAAACCTTGATTGTTCGAATACTGAGTGAACATTTTTTCTCACAAGCAACAGGCAAATTTCCTGAGCAGATATCTGCAAAGAAGAAAGAGGAGGGGTACAGGTGGTATAATAAGCTACAGATTAGCCATCGGAATACTTTATGTTACAAGCAGCATTAATAGGTAACCATGAAGGGCTGAGCCGACAAGCGTCCACGATCTGCTCTGGACTCTGCAATTATGAGAGACAGAGAAAGTTCGAGAGGAAAAAGGAGAGCACTAATGAAGAGGTGGAGGAAAGCCGTTGAGGCACTAAGAGTATCAACTCCCAAACAGCGGAAAGCCTACTCCGGTCCATGAATCTGAGGTGCGACTCAGGAGAAGGCCTGAAAATAACAGCCGCCAATGTTTGGTCTCCCTGGGTGCTTGTGAAGGCAGTGGTTCATATAGAAGTACAATGAGTTAGTACAGAATTCAGGAAGCAACCGCCAGCATTCCCAATTCACTTAAATGCTCAAAAAAGCATTGCCACAACCAGAAATGGAAGGGGTTGGGGCCGTGGAAGGAGCTAATCCCACACTCCAGTTGGTAGACAGAGGGAACACAAGAGGGCAGAACAACTACCTGAGAATTGATAGGTAGAATAGCCCGACTCATGGGCAGTGCTAATTGGCTGGAGGACGGGACTTGCAATAAATGTATGGTGAGTAGGACTGCCCTGCTCTCTGCTGATTGGTCAGAAAAAAACAGTTCACACCGATTGGCTGGACGATGCGACCTGCTGGCCGCAGTAATTGGCGAAACGGCCGTCAGGGTAATCATCCTTCCATCCACTCTCCGTTGGTATTTGGCAGTCTGGTAACAATACCCTCTTTGACTGCATGTGTATCCGGTATATTGTTTTCCTCCTATTTTTGTGACTGGCATTTTTCCCCTTATTCTTAAACAAGCATTTATATATTTCTTCTAAGACATTAGCAATATACATTGTTGAATTGAATTGAGATTTCACTGCCCTCTTGTGTATACCTCCTTTTAAGGCATTCTTATCTTTTCCTATATGGGCAAGTGAATCTATGAATTTCATCTTAATACAAATGCTTTTGTCTGAAAAAGCCATATTGGCAATTTTCATCTCCTTATCTGCTTGTTGATATATATATTTTCTATGGGAAAGTGCAATCACCATCTATCACTTGAGGTTTACAACCACTGTTTAGTCTTTATATTCCCTTCCTTGGAATTGCACAAAAATATTTTCCATTGTGGATGTGCAAAAAACTTTCTCCTAGGGGTTTTTTTCTCTTGCTTTTAGCATACTATATATATTGAGAAATTACAATTTTTGGTGAATATTTGTGGTTTACTGTGATATACACATATGTGAGTTTATGTGGTTCTTGGAGGGATTGTTTTGTGGCATTAATCCCCCCTTTCTCTTATATTCCTATTATAAATGGTTTTTAAAAAATATTTTCAATAAAATAATTCTTTTTTTAAAAAATTTTTTTTCGCTATATACTCTGGTTTTTTCATTGGTATCTGAGAATTGATAGGTAGAATAGCCCGACTCATGGGCAGTGCTAATTGGCTGGAGGACGGGACTTGCAATAAATGTATGGTGAGTAGGACTGCCCTGCTCTCTGCTGATTGGTCAGAAAAAAACAGTTCACACCGATTGGCTGGACGATGCGACCTGCTGGCCGCAGTAATTGGACAGTGAGCTGGACTTAATGCATTCCCCAGCTAATTAGCTGGAAACTGCAGGGAACTTTGTCTTTTGCTCCATACAAACATGTGTTATGATGTGTGGGCAGGAGTCAAAATAGCTTACAGACCACTGCCTGCGGTACCTGCTGGTCTTGTCATTCCGACTCAAGAATATACAAGCTGAGTAGTACAGGCTGTACTATTTGTCACTAGGTGGGGTGAAACAGAGCACAATTACATACGGTTACTCATCCAAGCGATCCCTCTCAAATACACAAAGGGAGAAAAGGTTAACGCCTAACCTAATGTCTCTAAAGCATAAAACAGGTCTGAAAAACAGACCCATGTTTCCTCCAACTGACACTACAAAAAACTGATGAGGCCTGATGATAGCAGATAAGGTATAGTCTGCTGGGGAGTAGACAATTTTCAGTTAAAATGTATTAATAATGTCAGCCGCAAGGTGGCAGCACACTAGCACATGGTTTCTGTTTCCCCCCAATGAAGCAACCAAGAAATCTGGCAGCAGGATTGACCAGAGAAACAGACGGAAACCCAAAGTTTTGCCGAAATACTAGCATGAAACATCAGGCAATACCAGCTATACTTATTCTTATATTTTTTTATTTTAAACTAGGAAATTGGTGATTAAAAATGTTTTAACATTTAGTTTAAAGGGGTTTTCCCACAAACAAAGCTAATTTCAAAGTTGATTTTAATCAATAGATCTTAGAATAATAATAATTTATACAATTGGAAGTGTTTAAAAAAATGTTCCTATGCTGAGATAATATTATATATGTGCCCTTGTTATATACTGTGTAATGACTGTGTCTGACCGTACAGGAACATGATCTGATCATACCCCAGGAGAGGATGCAAACCAGAATATATAGACAGGACAGCACAGGATCATATCTGATTTTTTTTTTGAGGTATAGCATTTCCCTGCCTGTATTTAAAAATTATTTTACCTCATAGAAAGAATAGTTTTCGATCCCGTGCTGTAATGTCTGTATACTTTATTATTTCCTCCTTGGTGCAGGAGCTGTGATATGATCAGTCCATGTTCCTGTATGGTCAGACACGGCCATTACACAGTATATAGAAAGGACACATATATAAGACTAGCTGTACTACCCGGCTTCGCCCGGGTTAATAACTGCTGTTCACAAAATAGAATGTATTAACATTCCCGGGATAGAATGTATAAATAGAATGTATTAACGCCCGGGATAGTAACTGTCTCTCTGTTTCTCTCCCATTCTCTGTCTGTCTCCCCCTCTGAATCTCTCTGTCTCTCTCTCTATCTCTTTGTCTGTCTCTTTCCCTGTCTGTCTCTGACTGTCTCGGTCTCTTTATCCATCTGTCTCAATCTCTTTCCCTGTCTGTCTATCTATCTCTGTCTCTTTCCCTCTCTTTCCCTGTCTGTCTCTTTCCCTGTGTCTGTCTCTTTACCTGTCTTTGTCTGTCTCTTACCCTGTCTGTCTCTTTCCCTGTGTCTGTCTCTTTACCTGTCTCTCTCTTTCCCTCTCTTTCCCTGTCTGACTCTTTCCCTGTCAGTCTGTCTCTTTGTGTCTGTCTCTTACCCTGTCTATGTCTGTTTCTTACCCTGTCTGTGTCTGCATCTTTCCCGGTCTGTGTCTGTCTCTTTCCCTGGCTGCATTGTGACTCGCCAACATTCCATTTAAGGGTGTAGCTGCGCATTCTTCTGAAGTTCTGGCTGCACTGTGGCTCCCGGGGCTCCATTCACTTTAATGGAGGCAGGTTTTTTGGTGAATAACTGTGAAGCACGGGGTTAAAATTTCCCCTCAAAACATAGCCTATGATGCTCTCGGGGTCCAGAAGTGTGAGTGTGCAAAATTTTGTGGCTGTAGCTGCAACGGTGCAGATGCCAATCCCGGACATACACACATACATACACACATTCAGCTTTATATATTAGATCATGTCAACACAGGAACATTTTTTTAAACAAATACATCCAATTGTATAAATTATTATTATAAGATCTATTGATTTAAATCAACTTTAAAATGAACGTTGTTCATGGGAAACCTCTTTAATTTCTAGTCACCTCAGGTGGCTTGAACCCTTATTCTATATAATGCAATGAAATATATCACAGCACATAGTCAAAATGACGTTGTCCTATGAGGCTGAGTCACAGGCTGGCCTTCACAGGAGTAATAAGATGGCAGCCTTCAGCAGGTCCCCAGCTGCCTTGACAACAACATGAACACCCTAGAATCTCGATGTGATCGATGCGAGTCAATTCATGTGCACACAGACAATCGCACTCTTTTAATGATGTCATTAATTGACAGTGGTATTTATATGGTTAAACAGCAGCATTTGGTATAATACAGCTGGTGTATTTTGGGTACGGTGCAAGTTTAGCTCTTCCATACCTGTGTTTAGAAACTCAAGAGCTAAATGTACCTAACCCTAGAAAATATATCTTCAGCAAATGTCACAGCAGCAGCGCAGATTAGGTTTCTGTTTTAAATTACCTGAGTTTGTTGTTCTCTTTTTTCCACATTTGGGATTAGCAAAAGACAACCCAAAGTAAATGATGGGAGATCAATTTGAGCATATTGTTTAGCAATTCCTACGACGTCCAGATCAGCAAGAACAGGGCACCTTCATAAATAAAAGTAGATTAAATATTAACAATTAGGGTTTTATCAGAAACCAATTTAGGTGTAACCCCCCCAAAAAAAAAACAAAACTTTTTTTCCAGTATTATTATTATGTTATAAAACCCCCTTTTTTATACCATATTTTTCCTGCATTTTTGCCTAAAAAAAACAGATCTAGAGGTTAAAGAAGTATCTATTGTGAAATGTAAAACAACACAAAGAATGCTTTTTGATTTGGCGATTTTGGGTCAGTAGCAGTCAGCCGGACTTTGCTATGGAATCTGATAGCAGCATAATGTAGAGACAGAGAGCCGATTCTAGGAATGTATCACTTACTGGGCTGCCTAGTGTTATTTTTAAAGAAAATCTGATTTGTCTTACAGTATGTAGATGTAGCAGCGCTAAGACTTCTGGGCTGTGCATAATACCCCTAACCCATACCCCTAACTGGCAACTTTCTGAATACACTGTGCATTGTGAGCAAGCTGCTAATAAGTGTTAGGGATGTGGTTACACAAATTAGCTGGACTGGTGTGCATGTGAGACCTTGTCCTCTAGTGATTATTTCTTGCTGATAAGCAATAATTGTATTGAAACTTGACTGTTCTGCTCAGCCGCCAGTCCATAGACGATAATGGGAAAATTATAGTGCCTTCAGTGAGACATGGTGATGGCAGTGTCCTTATGTGGGGCTGTATGAGAGCTGATCAGGTTGGAGAGCTACAGTTCATTGATTGTATCAATAATTCACAGATGTACTGCTCTACATTACAAGATGCTATCATCACTCTGTGCCCATGATAGATGTGCACTTTTCAAACATGGCGATGATCAAAAACACACTTCTAAGACCACTGTTGCATTTCTGAAGAATAACAGGGTGTGTTATTCAGTGTCTCCTGATCTGAACCTATCCGAAACATCCATAGGGAATTCTGAAGAGACAAGTTGATCATCGCTTTCCATTCAGCCTCCAGGCTCTAAAAGATGTCATTATGAAAGAATGGAAAAAAGATAAATGTTGCATTATGTCACCAATTTGTTCATTTCATGCCTAGAAGACTTGGTGCAGTGTGTAAAAATGATGGAGCTCATACAAAATCGTCGATATAGTTGTTTTTTTTAATTAATTTTTGCATCAAATAAAACTGAAGATTTTGTAATGAAACTTATATCAATTCATAATATTTTATGTAATAGGTTACAACAAAATGTTTTGTGAAAGTGTTTAACTGTTTATATTTTAACCAGATTACCTTTTCTACTTCTTTATGACACATTTATCAAAGACATTTAGTCAAGGATGATTATAGAGGTCATATTTGTTCAGTTGACATTTTTTTTGTTACTTTTACATTTTCCCCTTCACTATTTCCCTAGTTTATTTTACTATATTTTAATTACTTGTGTGCATTATTATCCCCTTTCACCCTAAAAAATTCAATAAAATATAATTTTGAAGAGAAATTAAAAAAAAACCCAATAATGGAGAATGGATATCCTTTTGGATTGCTTTTAATGTGCTCATAGACAAAAGAAGTGTGTTGGTTAAATGTGACATGTCACACTTCTTTGGCCTCTGAGCACATTAAAAGCAATCCAAAAGGAAATCCATTCTCCATTATCATAAATGACCAAAAGTGTTGGCACCCTTGAAATTGTTCCAGAAAATGAAGTATTTCTCCCAGGAAATTATTGCGACGACACACGTTTCCATATACACTTTTACTTTACTCTCCTGTGGCAAGTAACCAGTGTTGGTAATATGAAAATTACACCTGAAACCAGATAAAAAGGGGAGAAGTTGACTCAATCTTTGCATTGTGTGTCGATGTGTGCCACATTAAACATGGAGAACAAAAAGAGGAGAACAGAATGGTCTGAGGACTGGAGAACCAAAATTGTTGAAAAATATTAACAACATTAAGGTTACAAGTCTAGAGTATCTCCAGAGATCTTGATGTTCCTTTGTCCATGATGCGCAACAAAATGAAGAAGTTTACAACCCATGGCACTGTAGCTAATGTACTTGGATTTTGAAAGCAGAGAAAAAAATTGATGAAAGGATAGTCTGGATGGTGGATAAACAACCCCCGTCAAGTTCCAAAGAAATTCAAGCTTTCCTGCATGCTCAAGGTGCATCAGTGTCACAAACTATCCATCGACATGTGAATGAAATGCTATGGCAGGAGACCCAGGAGCACCACACTGCTGACATAGAAATATAAAAAAAGCTTGATTGCAGCTTGCCAAAATGTATGCAAGCCAAAACCTTTCAGGGAAAGTCATCTTGTGGACAGATGAGACCAAGATAAAGTTTTTTGGTAAAACATAATTCTACTGTTTACCAAAATTGGAAAGAGACCTAACCCCCCCCCCCAAAAAAAAAAAACAACCCAAAAAACCCAGTACCTACAGTCAAATATGGTGGGGGTTCAAAGATGCTTTGAGATTATTTTGTGGCCTCTAGCAATGGGTGCTTGACATCATGAAATTTGAAGATTACCACCAAAAGATGTTTGATAATAATGTAGTGCCTGGTTTAAGTCCTAGGTCATTGGTCTTCCATAAGGACAATGACCCCAAAATTACTCCAGAAAACACCTAGAAATGGATGGAAACAAAGTGCTGGAGAGTTCTGAAGTGGCAGCAATAGCACCGGATCTAAATCCCATTGAACACTTGTGGAGAGATCTTAAAATTACTATTGGAAGAAGGCGCCTTCAAATATGAGAGACCTGAAGCAGTTTGCAAAAGAAGAGTTGTCCAAAATTCCAATTGAGAGATGTAAGAAACTTGTTGATGGTTATAAGAAGCAATTCATTGCAGTTATTCATTCCAGAGGGTGTGCAACCAAATTTTAAGTTGAGGGTGCCAACAGTTTTGAGTGAAATTATGTCCAATCTGCTTTTTTTCTCTGTCGTTTCAATGCACACAAAGGACATAAACGTATATTTGCAATCATTGTCTGGGAGAAATACTTCATTTTCTGGGGCAATTTCAAGGGTGCCAACACTTTTGCTATGACTGTATACTCAGGTTTGGTTAGCACTGTATATGTAAAAATATTCAAACAGTGGAGCCATTAATGCATAAATTGCATGTGTGTGTATATGAGTGTGAGTGTGTGTGTGTGTGTAAATATATATATATATTTTTTTTTATTTTAAGTAACACCATCACAGTTCATTGCTACCCCATCGGAGAGCACCATGATCCTCATTCCAGCTAAGTCTCACTTACTGGGCTGCTTATTGCAGATTTGATAAAATCATTTTTTTCTGCTGCAGATCTACCAGTTCTCTGGAGGCTGAGCTTTGTATCACTCTGTCCACACTACTGACTGTCAGATTTATGTGCATTTACAGTGTACATAGAAAGTGGTCAATAAGTGGTGGGGAGGGATTGGTATACAAAGCTCATGAATATGCTTGACTACCACGCAACATGTTTACTAGCCCTCTAATGGTAATCTCATGCTGATAAATATGTGATTTTATAAAAACTAGAGCAAGTAGCCCAGTAACTGACACATCGCTGGAATCAGGGTCTTTGTCTCTACATCATGCTGTTCCCAGATTTGGTGGCAAAAGCCTGGTGACTGATTCCCTTTAAGGTTATCCAACAATAAAGCTTTATGTAAATTGTAACTTGATGTAGCGACCAGCAGTTACAAACCTTCGTCTTGCTAGAGGATTTTTAAAGAGTATCAGTTAGGTTTTTTATATATAATCTGAAAGCAGCATAATACAGGGTAAGAAAGCTTGACTCCAGGGATGTGTCACTTACTGGACTGCTTGGTGCCATTTTCATAGATTACCTGTTTTGTCTGATGTAAATATAGCAGTGCTAAATCTGGGCTGTGTATAACCCCACCCACATCCCCGACTAGCAGCTTCCTGTGTACACTTTGAATTATGAGCAAGCAGCCAATCAGTGGCCAGTTTACAAAGATTAACCCTGTCATGCATGTGAGCTGTAGTCAGAGAGTGATAATCTCCTGCTGATAAAACACTGTTTGTATTAAAATTACAAAACAGCCTAATAAGTGAAACATACATGGAATCTGGGTCTCATGCCCCATATTATTCTTCTTGTGGATTAAATAGCAAAAACCTGCTGACAGATTCTCTTTATCAGTGCTGGTCTCTGCAACAACATATTTTATACTCACTGGATTCTGTACACACAGAGGGGTTAACTACAGTAATGACTTTATGGACAGTGCACACACTTCATAAAAAGCATCGCTCTTCACTTACATCACAGTTTAGTATAAAATGAAGCAAAATATGTAAGGCAAATTCAATTTTATATTACTCACCTTAATAGCACCAAAAATGATTGGTAGCATTCTTCAAGCTGTGATGGGCTTGGAGGACAAGAGGCTACAAAAGAATACATGTTCAGATAGCAAAAATAATATCCAAACCTTTTATAAACACAAATGTCAACTTACCACAAGCAAATGGTGCCAATATGACACTACGCCATGCCCTGCTAAAGTTTGGCACCTATAAACAAAACCATACATTCAGACTGCACTTTAAATAATACGTTCACATATGACATACAAGTGACGACCATCGACGCAAACATACATACCTCCCAAAGGCAATGGATGCCGGTGATAGCTGCTAACGCTTTTCTCAGGTAAGACATCTTCCAAAAAATAAAAATCAAACAAATTGTTTTATATATAGTTTGCTATATTCATGTTTTGTATACATATACCATTTGTATGCGACTGTAATCAGAATTATTAAGAATTAACCCCTTCCTACTGATGCCAATTTTCTTTTTCCTGACCAGACCAAATTTTACAAATCTGATGTGTCGCTTTCTGCGGTAATAACTAATAACTGGAACGCTTCCGTGTATGTTGGCGTTACTTTTTTTTGTGACACGTACTTTGTTAGTGCTAAATTTTGGTCGATGTGATTTATGAAAATATATGAAGTTAGACATTTCAGACAAATCCACAATTTTTGAACTTTGAATTTTTATGCCTTTACTCGTACCAGACAAAATAGTAATAAAGATTTACCATATGTCTAGTTTACGTTGGTATTTTTGGCATATATCTTTTTTCGTTAGGCTGTTAGAAGGCTTAAATGCAGGTCAGCAATTTTGGGGGGGTATTTTTCAATGAAATTTACAAAAACCTATATTATTTTAGGGATCACTTCACTTTTCAAGTGAGAAAGAAGGGCCTATAGGTGAGAAAACCTCCAAACAAGACCCCATTTTAAAAAAACAGCACCCCTCAATGTGTTCAAATACAAATTTAAGAAATTTAATAACCCTTCAGATGCTGCACAGAAAAGTGGAAGGAAAAAAAAAAAAATCAACCAATTACATTGTTATTTACTAAAATGTTTAGCCTCAAATTTTTCATTTTCACTAAGGTAACAGCAGAAATTTCAGAAGAAACTGTGGGACCCACTTTCTCCCAAATTAATAGTACACAGTGGGAAAGGAAGGAGTGCAGTTCAGATTTTATCATGCAATTGTGGCTCGAATAGATGATGACGTTGTATTTGCAGAGCTCTTAAGAAGTAAAAAAACCTCATATAAGTGACCCCATTTTGGAAATTACACTCCTTAAAAAGCATTCAGCTAAGGGTGTGGTGAACATTTTGAACTCACAGATGATTCATGGTATTTTATAACAGAATGGTGGGCCATAAAAAATGAAAAATAACATTATATTGCTTTAGCCCAAAATCTTTCAATTTTACAAAGGCCATTAGGAGAAAACCCCCCCAATAATTTACAAATCAAATAGTAGAAAAAAGTGAGCTGCTAGAATAGTTTAGAAGTGTCATTTGTAAAGTCCTTAAAGGGCTAATTCCATCTCCAAGATGCTATCCCAATATGTAGTAAGTATAATAATAATTTTAGTAAATACCTCCAATCAGAAATGTAGTATAGTTCTCCTGATATGGCCATGTCTCTTACCCCATGTGCAGGTAACTTTTTAACAGCTTATGTATTATTTCTTTGTATTAAATAATTCCCAGAACAAAATGTAACATATTTGCTGTAAATATGTATCACTGAGTTTAATAAAACTACCATATAAACTCGAGTATAAGCCTAGTTTTTCAGCCCATTTTGTTTATGCTGAAAACGCCCCCCCCCCAACCCCCTCCTCGACTTATACTCGAGTCAAGTTCCCAGATAAAAATGTTCTCACTTGTCCTCCATTCCTGCGGTGATCTTACCTGCTTTTTGCCATCTGCAGGAACACAGACCCCTTGGTAATCTCGTCTGGTACACGTAGCCGCCACTGCCATCATGGCTTTACTGCAGTTGAATGCTTTGCGCCGTAAAGCATTCAACTGCAGTACAGCGCTGACAGCAGCGGCTGCTCTGTGCAACTGATGAGATCATCGAGGGGTCTATGTGCCTGGGGACTGCAAAAAGCACCCCTCGATGATCGCGGCAGGTGCACGGGCCCTCTGTCGCTGTCAGCGCTTTACTGCAGTTGAATGCTTTATGGCTCCGCAAAGCATTCAACTGCAGTAAAGCCATGACTGCAGCGGTGGCCCCGTGCACCGGACAAGACTACCGAGGGGGTCTATGTGCCTGTGGACCGCAAGAAACACCCCTCGATGATCATGCCCCGTGCGCCGGACGAGATCACGGAGAGGGTATTGTGTGCCTGCAGACTGAAAGAAGAAGATAAGGACACCGCAGGAACGGAGGACAGGTGAGAATAATTTTGTGTGTGTGTGTGTGTGTGTGAACAATAATAGGGGACGAGAAGGGGGCCGGAATGAGGACATTACTAAAGGATGAACAAATTACTGCAGGGCACATTACTAAGGGGCACAAGGATGTGGCACATTACTATAGGGCAGAAGGATGAGCACATTACATTTTACTGGTATATATTTTTATTTCATAAATTTACCAGTAGCTGCTGCATTTCCCACCCTAGGCTTATACTTGAGTCAATAAGGTTTCCCAGTCTTTTGTGGTAAAATTAGGGGCCTCGGCTTATACTCTGGTCGGATTATACTCGAGTAAATACGGTATTATTATTTTTAATTATTATTATTAACTATTACAATTTCAAGGTTGGGACTTCTATGTCTGAATAAATAGCACAATTGCAGGTTTAGGACTTATTCAGTCATTCATCTATAACAGTCCGAATACCAGGATGTTCAGACTGGCTGCACGTCTTATGACCCAAACTTCACAGCCTCATATATGCCTACACGGACCATGTTTCACAGACATCTGAATTTGGCCTTCCCAAATCTGCCATTTACCAACTTACCATGTTAAATCCAAGCAGCTTTTGAAATAATCCACTCCAGAGTTGAGGGTCATAAACCTTGTATTCTAAACAGAGCTCTGTCACCAATCTCACTGCCTAGAAGGGGAAAAGATGAGTGATTATTTTTAATATAGAAAAGTCCCAAGCAAAATCCCATTTAACTTCTATAACAGCTTAGACTGTATGGTGAGGCTGAGAAGGGTAGGCGACTATAATGATGTTTAGTGCTAAAATGGGGTGAATATCTGAAGAACTAAGCTTGCTCTACATTGATAATTTCCATCTCCTAATATCTTCATCTATAGCTATAACTAGGAGGCGCTTAGGAGCATTGTGCATGTATCTGCACAGGGTTTATACACTCATCTCACTAAAATTACATAGCAAAATGCTGCTAAAGCTCAGAAAATCATAAGAGGCGACTGCAGGCTGGCGATACAGATCTCTGTACAGGAAAATCAGAGCTTAAAAGGGAACCTGTCACCAGATTTGTCCCGCATAAGCTGCGGCCACCACCACTGAGCTCTTATATACAGCATTCCAGAATATCTATATATATAATTGCCTTATTCTGTCTGTCTGTCTATCTGTCTGTCTGTCATGCTCCGAAATTGTGTCCTTACGGTGACACAAAGCTGATTGGCCGCTGGGCTCGCCATGGCCCCGCCCCCCCACACGGATTGGCCTCTCGCCCCGGCTCTCTGCAGGCCCCGCCCCCCTCACGCAATGCACGCTCGCTCTGGCCCAACTGACACGGAGCCCCGATTCCCAGGTGAGTACACACACACATCAGATCACACTCACTCTCACACTCACTCTCACACACACCTCACACATCACAACATGCTGGGATATCGCTTGCTTCTACACCGGCTCCGTCAGGATCCCAGCAGCGCCACACATAACCTTGCGATGCTGGGATCTTCACGGAGGCCGTGAAAGCTGGTAACCATTATACACATCGGGTAACTAAGGTCCCTTAGTTACCCGATGTGTATCATAGTTACCAGTGTACACCGGCTCACACTCACTCTCATACACACCTCACACACACATCACATCGCATCCACACATCAAGGTCCTGCAGCGTCGGAAAATACAGACACATAACAGCACACACATACACACACACAAATCAGATCACACTCACTCACACACACACATCACATCGCATCCACATACTCACAACATCCTGGGATATCGCTTGCTTCTCGGCGGCGATACTGTGCTGTTGTGATCTTCCAGGACCTGCCGGAGGATCACATGGCCAGAAGCATGTGATATCCCCGGATGTTGTGAGTATAAGCGCGTATGTGCGATATCGTCAGTGTCTGTGTGTGTGAGTGTATGCGATCGGGTGTGTGTGAGTGGATGCGATCGGGTGTGTGTGAGTGGATGCGATCGGGTGTGTGTGAGTGGATGCGATCGGGTGTGTGTGAGTGGATGCGATCGGGTGTGTGTGAGTGGATGCGATCGGGTGTGTGAGTGTCGGCAGAGGAGCACGGCGTGCTGGAGGAGGCTGGGAGCAGAGAGGCTGATCATGGGGAAGGCTGGGAGGAGAGAGGCTGATGCTGGGGGAGGCTGGGAGGGGGAGGCTGGGACGAGGGAGGCTGATGCTGGTGGAGGCTGATGCTTGGGGAGGCTGATGCTGGGGGAGGCTGGAAGGAGAGAGGCTAATGCTGGTGGAGGCTGATGCTTGGGGAGGCTGATGCTGGGGGAGACTGGGAGGGGAAGGCTGATGCTGAGGGAGGCTGGGAGGAAGGAGGCTGGGAGGAGAGAGGCTGATCCTGGGGAAGGCTGGGAACGGGAGGCTGATGCTGAGGGAGGCTGGAAGGAGAGAGGCTGATGCTGGGGGAGGCTGGAAGGAGAGAGGCTGATGCTGGTGGAGGCTGATGCTTGGGGAGGCTGATGCTGGGGGAGACTGGGAGCGGAAGGCTGATGCTGAGGGAGGCTGGGAGAGGGAGGCTGGGAGGAAGGAGGCTGGGAGGAGAGAGGCTGATCCTGGGGAAGGCTGGGAAGGGGAGGCTGATGCTGGGGGAGGCTGGAAGGAGAGAGGCTGGAAGGAGAGAGGCTGATGCTGGTGGAGGCTGATGCATGGGGAGGCTGATGCTGGGGGAGACTGGGAGCAGAAGGCTGATGCTGAGGGAGGCTGGGAGGAAGGAGGCTGGGAGGAGAGAGGCTGATCCTGGGGAAGGCTGGGAAGGGGAGGCTGATGCTGAGGGAAGCTGGAAGGAGAGAGGCTGATGCTGGGGGAGGCTGGAAGGAGAGAGGCTGAGGCTGGGAGGAGAGAGGCTGATGCTGGGGAAGGCTGATGCTGAGGGAGGCTGGGAGGGGAAAGCTGATGCTGGGGAAGGCTGGGAGGACGGAGGCTGGGAGGAGAGAGGCTGATCCTGGGGAAGGCTGGGAGAGGGAGGCTGATGCTGGAGGAGGCTGGAAGGAGAGAGGCTGATGCTGGCGGAGGCTGATGCTGGGGAGGCTGGGAGAGGGAGGCTGATGCTGAGGGAGGCTGGGAGGAGGGAGGCTGGGAGAGGTAGGCTGAGAGAAGAGAGGCTGATGCACACACACACACACACACACACACACACACACACACGCGCGCGCGCACTGCACAACACACCACACACACACACACACACACTGGGAACCACAAACAACTGCCCTACACAGACACCCACACACACAGACAACGCTGCACACACACAACACCCAACACACAAACACCGCGGCACACACAAATATACGCACATACCGCACAACACACACATTGCACAAAACATACCTCCCCCCAAAACACACCACACACACACAAACCGCGCAACACACACACAACGCTACAGACACACAGCGCTCCACAAACAACGCAACACACATACAACACCGCTCTCACCCCCCGTCACACCCAGACAACACCCAGAACATGTACAGCGCCTACACAAACACTTGGTAACTACAGACAACAACATCTCTCTATATATATATATATATATATATATATATATAACAAAAATCATACATGAACTACACAATACGTAAATTCTAGAATACCCGATGCGTAGAATCGGGCCACCTTCTAGTTGTATATAAGAGTCCAGGTCGCTCTGTATAACATAAAAATCACCTTTATTATACTCACTTAGGGGACAGTCCAGTCCAAGGGGTGTCGCTACTCGTGTGTCTGGCGTCTCCTCTCTGCTGCAATTGACGTCCTCCTTCTTCTCAGCCTGTGTGCATAACGCGTCCTACGTCATCCATACAGAGGCCTTCATTGCGCTCCTGTCATGGACCTCTTGCATATGCGAACTATAATACTTTGATCTGCCCTCAGTAGGGCAGATCAATGTGCACCTGTGCAGGACCGCAATGCCGGCCTGTGTAGATGACGCAGGGTACATCATCCATTCAGGACTGAGAAGGAGGACAGCAATTTAAAGAAAAGAGGAGGGGTCAGTCCTGTGAGCAGCAACACCCATTGGACCGGACCCCCCTCCCCCACCCCCCCCCACCCCCGTTTGTATTATTTACGTTATACCGAGCGGCCTGTGCTTGGATATACAGTATTCTAGTATGCTGTATATAAGAACTTACTAGTGGTGGCCGCAGCTTATAAGGGAAAAATCTGGTGACCAGTTGCCTTTAAGTTATACAGATACATAAAGAAATTAATCAACACAGAGTGTCCCACCCATTTAAATCACAAATGGTCAGATATTTATAACATTGAATATTCAGGTATTTTAAAAGCTGGCTAAAACAAGAGAGATTTTATCTAGCTACTCTATCAAAAGCAAAGTTTATTTTAGTTTTAAAAGCAATTTCACTTTTTCACATCATTACTTACAATATATACTAGATGTTGGCATTTTACAGTTAACACCCTCCTTTGATTTAAAGGGAATCTGTCACCAGGTTTTTACTACCCCATCTGAGAGCAGCATAATGTAGAGACAGAGACCCTGATTCCAGCGATGTGTCACTTACTGGGCTGTTTGCTGTCATGTTGATAAAAATCAATGTTTTCTCTGCTGCAGATCTAGCAGTTATACAGAGCTCATGAATATGGTGGACTACCTGGCAGCACACCAAGTAGTCCTGTAATGATAATCTCCTGCTGATTAATCAGTGATTTTATGAAAACTACACTAAACAAGTCAAACGTTCGCATAGACCTGGTTGACCGAGTCCTTTCTTTGATAATCCAGCCTTTCCCCTGGCAAGGGGCAGACGTAGTTTCCTATACTGGCGGTCTTTGGATTGGGTCAGACTGGGGCAGGTGGTAGATAAGCTTACTAGGTTCCCCTCGTTGGCGGCTTTGCGGGGGGAATGCGTGGAGATGCCTTTATCCTGGCTCGAGTATTCACAATTGCCAGCATTCCTTCAGCAGATATTCTCTCCCCTTTTACGTCCCTCCTCTTAATGCATGCCGCCCCTCAACATAGCATTTCCATTCTATACAACATCCTGGCGGAGGTATCGGTATAGGATGTTCCCCCATATTTAAAAACATGGCAAAAGGAGCTGCAGACAACTTTTTTTGGAGTTGGATTGTCTTAAGATTTTCACTCTGTCCCATAAATTGTCCATATCCTGTGCTGCTCAATAGACACGTTTTAGGATTCTTACCCGTTGGTACAGATGTCCTTATTTACCATATAGAATCTTTCCAGCAGTATCAGATTTATGCTGGAGATGCGGGGTGGAGATTGGCATTGCGACACACATATGGTGGTCTTGTAATCTTCTTTAACCATTCTGGCTAGCAATCTTTGAAATCTATTTTCAAGTTTCAGATGTACGCATATCGCCCTCACTCCAGATTGCGCTCCTCTCTTTAATTCCTGGTACCATTTCTGCTGCTAAAAAAGAGGTATTGTAATTCTTTCTTATTGCCGCCAGAATGGTAATCCCTAGACACTGGAGATTGCCCGTGGCACCATCTATCAGGGAATAGATTACAGAGGTTGATCGCATGGAATCCCCTTTGGCACACGGTCATGATAGCTGGGACATTTTCACCGGAACCTGGTTTTCCTGGACTATTTTTAAGAAGGGTCCTCAATTTGCGAGATGGCTACATTAGTCACCTTCCTTTCCTCTGCAGTTTGCGTCTGTTGGGAGGTGGGAGGCTGAGAATTCCCAAGCTCCCCTATCCTACTTTCCCTTGCTACCTTTTCCCATCTCCTTCCTCTGTTCCTTCCTTCCCCCTCATCTTTGTCTCTCTTCTTTTCCTTACTCCCTTCATTTTTTTTTTCTTTCCTTCTCTCTTTCATTGTTTTCTAATTGAATTTTTACTTTAATCTACACAAGCTCGTAATTTACGGTTACTAGTCCTTGACCAAATCATTGGGGACTGACTCATGAGGAATTCACTTTCTACCAAAATTATCTTCCTATTGCTGACTCAATCAGCTTCTATTGACCTTAAGGTACCGTCACACTAAGCAACATTGCTAGCAACATCGCTGCTGAGGCACAACTTGCTAGCGATGTTGCTTAGTGTGACATCCAGCAACAACCTGGCCCCTGCTGTGAGGTCATTGGTTGTTGCTGAATGTCCTGGACCATTTTTTAGTTGTTGCTCTCCCGCTGTGAAGCACACATCGCTCTGTGTGTGACAGCGACAGAGCAACAACTAAATGTGCAGGCAGCAGGAGCCGGCGTCTGCGGACGCTGGTAACCACGGTAAACAGCGGGTAACCAAGAAGCCCTTACCTTGGTTGCCCGATATTTACCTTCGTTACCAGCATCCGCCGCTCTCAGCTGTCAGTGCCGGCTCCCTGCTCTCTGCACACGTAGCTGGAGTACACATCGGGTAATCAACCCGATGTGTACTGTGGCTAGGAGTGCAGAGAGCAGGGAGCCGGCACTGGCAGTGTGAGAGCTGTGGACGCTGGTAACGAAGGTAAATATCGGGTAACCAAGGGAAGGGCTTCTTGGTTACCCGATGTTTACCGTGGTTACCAGCGTCCGCAGAAGCCGGCTCCCTGCTGCCTGCACACGTAGCAGAGTACACATCGGGTAATTAACCTGATGTGTACTGTGGCTAGGTGTGCAGGGAGCCAGCGCTAAGCGTGTGCGCTGGTAACCAAGGTAAATATCGGGTTGGTTACTCGATATTTACCTTAGTTACCAAGCGCAGCATGCTTCCACGTGTAGCGACGCTCCAGCGATCCCTGCCAGGTCAGGTTGCTGGTGGGATCGCTGGAGTGTCGCTTAGTGTGACATCTCACCAGCGATCTCCTAGCAACTTACCAGCGATCCCTATCAGGTTGTATCGTTGTTGGGATCGCTGGTAAGTTGCTTAGTGTGACTGGGCCTTTACTTGTGTCAGGTTCTGTTAACTAGATATGGTAATGTTTCATTGCTCACTATCACTTGGACTTATAACACACCCCATTATTGTAATACTTGTTAAATACTGGTGTTATTTGCCTATTTATTTTTCCTTTAAGGCGAACAAAAAGAATAAAAATAATTTTCTTGAAAAAACTACACTAAACAGCCGAGTAAATGACACATCGCTGGATTCAGGATCTCTGTCCCTACGTTATGCTGTTGTCAGATTAGGTCGCAAAAACCTCTTGACAGATTCCCTTTAATGTTTCTACTACTACTACTACTTCTGCTTGTAGTAGGTTGGTCAGTAGGGAGATAAAGCACAGAAGCCTAATAGTGGCAACTCGGTGGCTGCAGGGCGCACGTGACACAGAAGCCCAGAGAAACCTGAAGCGGACAACAAAGCAATGATGGAGGTATGTATAGTTTGTTTTTATTTTACAAAGGGGGCTACTTTAAAAAAAAACAAAAACAAAAAAAAAAAAACAGGTGGTTGGCTAGGTAGTAGACAGCCCCTTTAAACGGCACATTTCATAACAATTCTCATCATAATCATATCATTAAGACTTTAATGGGTCCAATATTACTTTTAATTAAAGTAGAAAGCATAAGGCAACTTTTCAAGTTATGAAAGTGGCAATTTGCTTAATAACTGGTGAAGTAAACTCATATGAAAATGTATTAGTAATGGGATTCAAGGCAAAAAGTCATTTTAGAAAAACAAACAAAAAATAACAGTGATACACGACTGTGTGCTCTGAAATAGCCCATCTGTTTCATGGCTCAATCTTGCATTCTAAGAGCAGAGATCACATTGTATCAAAAGCATGCCGTGTTCCCCATGTGCCTGTGAATGCTATTATTCTTAAAGTGAACAATGATCATCACGCACTGGGCTGAACAAACATCCTCCACTTTTCTTCACACTCACCCTGGCTTCATGACTGTGGTTTTTCCATAGGCCTTTTATCATTCCCTCTTTGGGACTGCTATGGAATGACTCTAGAGAGTACGGGATATTTAAGATTTCAAATTCTGATAAATAGGCACAACACTTCAGGTTATACCTAGACAAGAAACCATTGTAAAAATAGTTATTGCACATACTATAAAAAAAATAAAAAAAAAAATGAGTGAAATCATTAAAATTACCTTGACATTTGCTTCATATGGTCTATTATTCACAAGTGTCATCACTATTGGATCTTTTTGGCAACCAATTTTAACAATTCCAAAAGTTTAGGTTTATGGTTAAAAGCCAGGGCCATTGCTAAAGTGGCCGTAAACCTTAAGTAGCCCATTCTGACAGCTATTTCGGCCAACCTCACAATTTTTGGTTTGGCCGAGCTTGCGAGTGTTCTCTATGGGAGAATAACCAGCTGCTAGACACCTCTAGTGATGGCTTATCTCTCTTGTAGACAAACAATCTAGCCTCTAGAGAAATGATATGCACAATCTTCAACATCTTCATCCAATAGGGATGGTTGGCCAGCCCCCCTGAAATTAGCTTGGTCAGCCAACATTACTTACTTTACTTGGTCAATAGGTTTTTTCACAAGTGACACCACAGTCTCTGTGTCAGCCAAGTGGATTAAACATTGAAGAGCTCGACTTCTGTGAGCAAAAGTCAATTTGTTATTCCCATAAGGCTGTAAATATAAAGAAATAAAAATATGGTTATAAAAAACACCACAACAGTGTAACATAACAATTACAATCAACGTTTTCTTTTCATGCAATGTTATGGGAATCTAAACACGTACCATACTTTCCCCAGAATGTAAAAAATAATCAATTTACATAATTATAATTTAATATTAATGGTTGAATATGGTAAAGAAATGGTGACAAAGATTATTTACCTATCTGGTAGTTAATAAAGGAGTACATATCTATTGGGCTCATTATTGGTGACCAAACAAATGGACATATTCATTGTGCTCTCTAAGGCTATGTGCGCACGCTGCGGATTTTCCGCGGATTTTCCTGTGGATTTGCCGCAGAAAATGTCTAACGTTTCTGCAGTCAATTCCCAGCAAAACCTATGGGTATAAAAAATGCTGTGCACACACTGCGTTTTTTATACCTGTGGATTTACCCGCGGATTTTCCGCTGCGGAATTAATGTGCATGTCACTTCTTTTCCGCAGGTACCTGAGGTTCTTGCCATAGATAATGGTAAAAATTTGCAGGCAAATCTGCACCAAAGCCACATGTGAGCATTTTTGACAACTTTTATGTACTATAACAAAGAAAAATAATATAGGACCTGCACACCTCTTGTATTAAATCAATGTACAAGTGAATAAATCCGCTATGTGGCCAATATTCAGACATTATACATATATATATATTATAGTGACGCAGTAAAGGGAATAGTGATGGATGGGTAACCAACACCTGCTCCCCATTCCCACCTGAAATTTGGTAACACTAATGACACCAGGGAGAGTAAGGCTGGGTTCACACATAGCGACAGCGACGTCGCTGTTACGTCACCATTTTCTGTGACGCAATAGTGACCTTGTATGTCGCTGTTATGATCGCTGCTTAGCTGTCAAACACAGCGACGCAGCAGCGATCATAACGTCGCTACATGTGCAGAGAGCAGGGAGCCGCGCACACTGCTTAGCGCTGGCTCCCTGCTCTCCTAGCTACAGTACACATCAGGTTAATTACCCGATGTGTACTGCAGCTACATGTGCAGAGAGTAGGGAGCCGCGCACACTGCTTAGCGCTGGCTCCCTGCACTCCTAGCTACAGTACACATCGGGTTAAGCCGATGTGTACTGCAGCTACATGTGCAGAGACCAGGAGCCGGCGCTGGCAGCGTGAGAGCGGTGGAGGCTGGTAACGAAGGTAAATATCGGGTAACCACCTTGGTTACCCGATGTTTACCCTGGTTACAGCTTACCGCAGGCTGTCAGACGCCGGCTCCTGCTCTCTGCTCGCTTCATTTCGTCGCTCTCTCGCTGTCACACACAGCGATCTGTGCGTCACAGCGGGAGAGCAACAATCAAAAAAAGAACCAGGGCTGTGTGTAACGAGCAGCGATCTCACAGCAGGGGTCAGATCGCTGCTCAGTGTCACACACAGCGAGATCGCTAATGAGGTCACTGCTGCGTCACAAAAACTGTGACTCAGCAGCGATCTCAGCAGCGATCTCGCTGTGTGTGAAGCACCCCTAAGTGGCTAATTGGGCCCAATTTGGCCAATATTCACATAGGGTTGTAGTCCTTTTGTTGCCAGCAGTTCAAACCTTAATGGCTGTGTGTTGAGTTAGAGGGGACACCAAATTTAGACTGATATACGAGCTGTACACTGACTACTTTACATTTTAACAAAGTGTCATATCTTCAGTGTTGTCCCATGAAAAGACATAAGAAGCTGTCTGTAATGGAGAAAAGGGCATTGGGAATTACATTTAGAGACAGAAGACCTTTTTATGAGAAAAATAATTTCCCTTTGTATAAAACCTTGACGTATAACAGTTTTACAACTGTGCATAAAGGCTAAATATTGAAACATGTGAATAATTGAAAATTGAAAATCCTAGTATGGGGATGTAAAACAGTAATGCTTACGGATGTAGATGAGGTGGCTATTGCATACAATATTCTTGAACTGAAATCAATAGGGTATGTCTGAAGAAGGTATACAATTCTGCAAAATAGGAGAAATAGAGAAAGGTAATAGTTCAATCATCAATAACCAACATTACGACATGCATCCATGGCTGGGTTTTAACAGGAGACAAATTATATGCAAGCATGTTTATGGGAGAGTTAAATCTAGCAGTCAGCCAAGCCAGCATTTGGCTATCGGCTATTAGGCATGCATGGACAGTTTAAAAAAAAGGAAGCTGTAATCAGAAATTGACTTATGGTTGAAATCAGGTTGTGGGGGTCAAATAATTTTTTTTTAACATTTTTGGGAATGTTTTATTTTCCATCTCACAATATGTGTTAAAATAAAAATCAAGGGGCGTAGCTTGCGCATTTGCCAGGTAGGAAGTAGAAGCTCTGAGCTCCTGAATCCCGACGATCACTACCGCAGACAAAGACTCTCTCATTTGCCCATTCCTCAGCAGTGGTGCGCAAGAGGAAGCATTAATGTGAGGGAGCAGCAGCGGAGGATGAGGGAGGCGGTATTACCCGCTTTTTTGATGCTCCGGGCCTGGGCACAGGCGGCAATGCAGGATCCAAGATAGCACAGCAGTGTCCTGCGGCTGCCGTGCGGACGCAGGAGAAGTCTCCGAATCACGCTGTGGAATGCAACCAGGACCTGTGCGAATCCCCAGATGGTGGACAGAGGGCTGTAAGTACCCCACAACATCGGAGCTCTCCCCCTCCATCGTCCCTACTACCTCACCAGAACTCCCCAAGAAGCTGGCACTCTCCCCCTCAGTCCACCATGCTGAGTGCAGGCCAGGTGGCGAGGGGGGCTGGGGGCAGGGATATGGAGGCACATCAGAGCCCTGAAGAGGATTGGGACTGGAAGGCACACTTAAGGGTCATACCTACCAAGCAGGAAATTGATCTCCTCCTGGGCAGAATAGAGAATTCACACAAGCAAGACATGTCTGCACTTAAAGGGGAAACACAACATATTGGCAGACGCATAGAGGCTGTTGAGTCAGCACAGGAGCAAATATTCCAGCATTTAGAATACCATCAGCAGGCCTTGCAGTCACATTCCATCCAGCTGGGGTACATCCTGAACCACCTGGATGACAATGAAAACAGACACAGGCAAAATAACCTGTGGATCAGGGGCCTAAGTAAGGAGGTGGAAACGGCACAGCTCGAGACATGGGCTCAGAAGCTCTTTGGGGACTTGGTCCAGTCTAAGCCAGGATCACAAATTGAACTATACAGGATTCATAGAGTCCTGGGCCCCAGCTCCACTGACCCTAAACGCCCAAGAGATTTCATCTACAGGGTTCACTTTTTTAAGGAGAAAGAGGCCATCCTGAGGAGCTTCAGGGACAAAGGCTCCTGCTCGTAACAAGGTTCCCCTCTCCTTATACTCCCGGACTTATCCCGCAGAAACCTGCTGCTCAGGAAAGCCCTTAAACCTCACCTGGAGATACTCAGATTCAGGAACATCCTCTATAGATGGGGATACCCTTTCCTACTCCATGTCAGAAAAGATGGGAAATCTGCAAACTTAAGATCCTTGGGAGACCTTCCAAAATATCTGGGGACTTTCGAACTACCCATAGTGGAGCTACCAGACTGGCCGCCATCTTGCCGTGTGTCCTCCATACCGCCTAGACAAACCTGGCAATCCGCCCGCAGTAGGGTGGGACGGAGTGAAAGCTCTCCTGCCACCTCTGAAACCAGATTTTCTCTACAGGTCTGCGAACACCTACTTTATACAGCTGGTACCCTCTGGATGACTGGGACATGTGCAGCAGAGGCGGTATTCATGTTTGCACGACCCAGAAGTTAATTATTAGTTGTGTCCCTCAGTGAGTCGGCTCTGTATGGGTGCCTTAGCAGTGCTGGGAGGCGCTGTAAGAAGTTTCCTGTGGACATATAATGTCTCCTATTGTGAGCGTTGCCACATGTTAAGTTATTGTAGTATATGTTGCTTGTTATATAGATTCTCTGTGTAGCTAGAGCCAATTGGCTCCAAACATGTTTACTCGGGATGTATGGAGCTCTGTCCCGGTCTAGTCTTCCCGCGTTCCTCCAATAGGGACTGCAGGACAGGGGCTGCCCTGGACGTAAGTCTTTGTAGTATTTTAAGAGGATATATTGTTTTTTTCTTCTTTGAAGAATTTTTCCATTTCTTTTTGGCTTTTCTTCTTTCCTTTTTCTTGCTTTTACCTCTTGGCTTTCTCTTTTTCCAGTCTCCCTATGAACCCCTTTTACACCTTCCATTTATACCCTGACCTTCTGTACCTATAATGCACGAGGCCTAAACAAACCTAAAAAAAGTAGTCAGATCCAATATCGTTTTCACAAAAAAAGGGTTCAGATAGTGATGCTCCAAGAAACACATTTCCCGTCCGCAAATGTACCCAATTCGAAATCTAAATTGTACCCAGTTTGGTATCATGGACCGCACTCCTCGCATAAGGTGTGTGGCGTGTCCATTGCATTTCACAAATCATTTACCCTAGAGGTGCTGGGTGTGGATGCAGACTTACAAAATGCTTATGCCTTTGCTAAAATATATTCAGGGAAAGGTGAGGTTTGGCGCCGAGGTCCTGGGGAAGTTGGCTTCCTTTGCCAGTGGATCAAAGATAGTCCTGAAGGGCAATTTTAAATTCACTATGGATCCATCTATCGACTCTTCCGCAGGTAAGACCTCTGTCTCCTATAGCGCAATCCGGCATTTCAAAAAAAGACCTTAGGTCTCTCGGAGTGGTGGACTTGTGGAGGAGGGTGTTGCACCCCAGGGTCAGAAACTTTAGCTATCATTCAGTGGTTCACAATAACTATTCCAAGTGTGACCATCTTTTTGTTTCTTGGGACTTGCTGGATGAACCTGAGAAGTTCTATGGATGTCCCACTGTGGTCAGATCATGCACCGGTTTATGGTGAACTGGAGGTCAGGGAGAAAGGCGGGGCAATGGGGTACACCTGGAAACTGAATGCTAATCTTCTGAAGGATGAGTTATGTCTAGCTGACATCAAACAAACTATCTCATCCTTATTGGTAGATCATGACACAGACCCCACGCCTGACCCGATCAAGTGGGAGGCTGTCAAGTGCGTCATTAGAGGCGTATGTATCTCACATGGGTCCAGGGTAAAAAATGAACGCTCTCAATAACTGAGCAGAAATTTCTGCCCTGAGGCAGCAGATCATATTCCTATTGGACCAGCGTTATCTCTGCACCAGGGACAAACTACGTAGGAACTATTTTGAATTCGGAGATAAATGTGGAAAGTGGCTTGCTAGGACGTTACATCTTAGAATAGCACCGACCCCGGTTAACTCTATTTACTCTATCCTGGGCAAGATGGTTCACTCTACCTCGCAGATTTTGGAGGAATTCAGATCATATTACTCTGCTTTATATAATTTTCCCGATAGGTCGGATTGGGACTTCTAGGGTGTGCCGCTAGACGTTGAGGACTACCTAAACAAATTCTCACCTAGCTTTGTAGCGCAGCGTAACTGCATGCGTCCTGCGTCCCCTGCACAGTCTATGGAGATTGTGCAGGGGCCGTGCGCACGTGGCGTTTTAGAGCGCAGCGCTTCGGCTACTGCTGAAGCGCTGCGTAAAAAGAAGTGACATGTCACTTCTTCCGTGCGCTTTGCCGGCAGCTCCTGCTCTGTCTATGGGAGGAGCTGCAGGCAGAACGCATGGAATCGGCGCTCACTACGGACATTTCTGCAGCGATTTAAAGCGCACATGTGCTCTTCAGATCGCTGCAGAAATTTCTGCAGTGAACTGTACGCAACGTGCGCACATAGCCTTAGAGCGGTCAGCATTGGGCAGAGGATGGTGGAATGGATCATGGCCCTCTATTATGCCTCAACAGTACGGGTTGGGGGTCAACAGAAGATTGTTGGCCCCCTTCGCAATTAAGAACGGAACTAGACAGGAGTGCCCATTGTACCCTTTTCCTTTACATATTGGTGATGGACATCTTGGCTAATGTGATAACGCAGAATTGCTCGATTAAGGGAATTCAAGTCAGTCCATCCGAACATAAAATGACGTTATTTGCCGACGAATTACTCCTCTACGTGTCCTCCCCCAGAACAAGTATCCCTTCCATTCTAAAAGATCTTGATCATTTTAGCAAACTAAGCAATTTTAAGGTGAATTTGCAGAAATCAGAGATACTAAATGTTTCACTGCCGCCTTCGAAGGTCGGGTCACTTCGGTCAGTATTTCCCTTCAAATGGAGCACCAAGTCAATTAAATACCTTGGGATTCAGATCACTATAGATCCCCAATCCATGTATGATCTGAATTACTCTACTCTTCGAGATACGGTTGACCGGGAACTTAGGGCTTGGACCAACTTGCCTACCTCATGGTTTGGGAGAGTATGAATGCTCTTAAAATAGACATTCTTACTAAGAGACTATATTTCTTCCAGACCATCTCGTGGAAACTAGATGCGTCTTTCTTTCTCAAATTACGGAGAACCATGAGGAACTTTATAAGGTATGTGGGTGGGTCCTGTCTGAGTCATAGGATCCTGGTCAGAGTGAGGGAGATTGGGGGTGCAAGGCTGGCGGCAATTAGTACCTGTGTAATGTATCTCATACATAACAAGGCCTCTAAACTGTGGGTGGAAATCGAACATGACATCTTGGAGGCTCAGGCGCTGGGGGTCTTTTGGTTGTCTCCTTGGGCCAATCTGGGTGACCTGAGTCTGTCTTACACATTGTTTAGTCTGGTCACCATCTGGAGCGGCATTGTCAAATGCTTGTGTTTGGCATCCATGCCAGGACCTCTCACTCCTTTGGAGGGCAACCCCCAGTTCCCATGTAATCTACAGGAACTGGCCATGAGTCTGCTTCCCTCTGGCTCAGGCCGGGTGTCTCGCTTAAGGGATGTCGTGAACTCCTCGGATTTTAAAACATTAGAAGACATTCTGGGAAGTAGGGAGAGAACACCCAGGCACTGGTTACAGTATTTTCAATTACGTAGCTACGTTCAGTCTCTGATCTTGGGGGAGGGGATCCCCTCCACGGTTACCCCAATAAATCAAATGTGCTTAAGGGCAGAGGCCCCATCACATACCATCTCTTTGCTGTACAAAATGATTGCGTTCAGGGAGACAGAGAAGAAACCCCCAATATATGTCGATGCCTGGCACAGAAAACTGGGATGTGAGTTTACCCGGGCTTGTTGGCAAAGGGCCTTCACCCTCACCCACAAGATCTCGGTTTCCTGTAGGATTCAAGAGCTTAATTATAAAATTTTAACGCGTTGGTATAGAACCCCAGTCAAACTACACAGGATATACTTAGAAATCTCAAATCTCTGTTGGAGATGAGCTGGGGGAGGGAACAATGCTACATGTGGAGCTGCCCGGGCATTAGACCACTCTGGAACGACATATTTCAGCTATATAACCATATGCTTTCTAACCAGATCAGGCCTACCCCTGAGCTGGCCCTCTTGTCCATATTCTCGAAATTCGTATCTAATGTTAAAAAAAGACCTCTTGTCGTTCTGATTGCGGTGCGTCAGCTTATCCCTAGATTCTGTAAAACCACTTACGTCCTGACAAAGATAGACTGGGTAGAAACAGGTAAACACCAACGCCTGGAAGAAATCAGGACATTCGACTAGAAGTATGACTCTAAATGGTTTGCGACCTGGCACCCTTGGATATTTTTTAAGGAGACGGCTGGTTTTTAAAAGTGGTTGACGCAGCGGATCCTGGAGAACTGACTGGGTCTGGGAGTGCAGACCAGGGACCCGAGGGAGACTATCCTGTCCCCATCACGGGGATATCCTCTTGGCAATACATTGAATATAGTTGAATGTTTTATAGGCATAAATCTAACCAGAAGGAAGAGGTGATCACCTGTTTGGACCTAAATGCACTTGATATACTGTTTCTGCCTAATTGAATGCCTGGAAATGTATGGTAATTTTTCTTCTATGTTTAATAAAAATATATTGAACCTTAAAAATAACAATCAGAAAGCTCTGAGATTTTACACTGGCCAGAGTGGCTATTTTAGCCTCTAACTTCCAATTTCAGGAAATGCACAGGTACAGCAGCCACAATGAACAGACTGACTGTATCAGATCAAGTAAGGCTACTTTCACACATCCGGTTTGAGCAGTGCGGCTCAATCCGGCGAAAACACCGCATCCTTTGCATAAGTTTTTACCTGCGGCCCGTCCGTTTTTTTTCCGGTTGCGGCACGCTACTGAGCATGCGCAGTGGAAAAAACGCATGTGGCGGCCGGATGCATGCATTGAAAAATGCGCCGCAGCAGCCGGATGTGGCGCGATGCGGTTTTTTTGCTGGACAAAAAAACGTTGCAAACTATATTGCCTCCGGCCGCCGCTTTAACTAATTTTGCCGCATCCGGAAAAAAACGGATGCAACGCAAAGCCATCAGGTACAATGCGGTAACAATGCAAATCTATGGGGATAAAACGAATGCGGTACTGGATCCGTTTTACCCGTTTTTTTCCGGATTGTACCTGATGGAAAAAAACTGATGTGTGAAAGTAGCCTAATTGAGAAGGGAGGGGGTGCATGATTGCAGTTTACTATGCCACATACCTGCTGAGACCCTCATCTCCCCGAATGTCACACAATAAATCTTTATCATTCTGTAAAACAAAAGAAGGTGGCCAAAAAAAAAGAAAAACACTAATTAATATTTTTTTTTTTTGTGCGTGCCAATTTAATAAAGAACTGACTATACTCACAGATGCTTGTGGTAGTGTATTTGGGCACAGCCATTTATCGAGGAGACGTTCATGAATATTCTTGATGCTCAGGTTGTTAACTTCGGCTATTTTCTCTGCTATGGTGCGGATATCTACAAAACAAAGTGAAATAGTATAAATCAAAGGCTTGAAACTGTTTCAGTCAGTATGTTATGTAAACCGGAGGTCTTATTTGTAACCTAACGAAACATCATATATTCTGCAATATACCGTATTTTTTTGACCATAAGACGCACTTTTTCCCTCCAAATTTGGGATGAAAGTGTGGGGTGCATTTTTATGGTCTGAATGTCAAAGCGGGGTACCTGCGCGGTAGGGAGTTGTGGCAGGGAGGGTCGCTGCTGCAGGAAGCCTGCAGCTGGAGAAACACGTGTGCCCGCTATTTAAAGTAAGCGAATATTCATTAGCTGCTCCCCGTCCACTTCTCTCCGCTCTCTTCAGTCAGTGCCTAGAAGCGGGTGTGAGGAGCAGCAAATCAATACTTGTTTAACGTAAACAGCGGACACACGTGGGAGCTCAAGCCGCCGGCTTCCTGCTGCGGCTGGGGTAACTGTGTGTCCGCTGTTTAGGATGCAGGAGCAAGGTGCCGCTGCAGTCTGGCCCGGAGGAAGTGCAAATCACTGCAGTGTCCAGGCCAGAGCACGGCATACCATCACAGCACAGCCTGCAGTCTCTGTGCTGAGTGCTCACATAGCTTTCATTTTAATCCTGCCTCTGCACCAGAAAAAGTCTCCCGTAGCTGAACAAGGACCTGCAGTGATGTAATGAAGAGGGGTGGGTCAGAACAGCACAGAACAGCACAGTGCCCCGCCTCTTCATTACATCACTGCAGGCCCTCTTCAGATATGGGAGACTTTGCTTCTAGTGCAGAGGAAGGACTAAACAAAGTTAGGTGAGCATCACATCTGTAAAATTAAGGCAATAAATAAATGTAGTATATAAAGGCATTACTGTACACCTGGATAGGGTTGGATCATACATATATATATATATCTATATATATAATTGCCTTATTCTGTCTGTCTTGCTCCAAAATTGTGTACCTACGGTGACACAAA
This sequence comes from Anomaloglossus baeobatrachus, assembly GCF_048569485.1. NCBI lineage: Eukaryota > Metazoa > Chordata > Amphibia > Anura > Aromobatidae > Anomaloglossus > Anomaloglossus baeobatrachus. Next base: position 743,566,140 of record NC_134353.1, read on the forward strand.
GCTGATTGGCTGCTGGGCTCCCCATGGCCCCGCCCCCCGCACGGATTGGCCGCTCGCCTCGGCTCCGCCCCTCCCACGGATTGGTCGCTCGCCTCGGCCTGGCCCCGCCCTCCGCATGGATTGGCCGCTCGCCCCGGCCCTCCGCACGCATCGCCAGACATAACCTTGCGCTGCTGGGATCGTGACGGAGCCGGAGTACGCTGGTAACCATTATACACATCGGGTAACTAAGGTCCCTTAGTTACCCGATGTGTATCATAGTTACCAGTGTACACCGGCTCAGTCACGATCCCAGCAGCGCCAGACATACCCTTGCGATGCTGGGATCTTGACGGAGCCGGTGAACACTGGTAACCATTATACACATCGGGTAACTAAGGTCCCTTGGTTACCCGATGTGTATCATAGCGCGATGGGGGGTGCACAGCATCGGGGATGGAGCACGATGGGGGGTGGGCAGCATGGGGGATGGGGCATGATGGGGGTGCGCAGCATGGGGGATGGAGCACGATGGGAGGTGCACGCCTCCCCCCAACACACACACACACACACAACACACCACACACACACTGGGAACCACAAACACCGCCATACACAGACACCCACACACACAGACAACGTCGCACACACACAACACACAAACACCGCGGCATACATAAATATACGCACATACCGCACAACACACACATTGCACAAAACATACCTCCCCCCAAAACACACCACACCCACACAAACCGCGCAACACACACACACACAACGCTACAGACACACAGCGCTCCACAAACAACACAACACACGCAACACACATACAACACCGCTCTCACCCCCCGCCACACCCAGACAACACCCAGAACATGTACAGCGCCCTACACAAACACTTAGCAACTACACACAACAACATCTATATAACAAAAATCATACATGAACTACACAATACGTAAATTCTAGAATACCCGATGCGTAGAATCGGGCCACCTTGTAGTATGTATATATGTGTATATATATATACACACATATCCATACATATACACACACATACACACACACGGAGGATCAGAAACATAAGGATGGGGAACATACATATTCCACGATGGAGGCCATATCTACCTGGAAGGGGCCCAGAATGGGAGATATCAGTACAGAATTTGGGGATATTATTACCTCCATAACAGCGTCAGCAGCAGACCCACCCCCCAAAACAGTGTGTCATGACTAGAGTTGAGCGCGGTTCTAGGTTCGAGGTTCTCCAGTTCTAGGCTCGAGTGATTTTGGGGGCTGTTAGAGATCGAACTAGAACTCGAGCTTTTTGCAAAAGCTCGATAGTTCTAGATACGTTCGAGAACGGTTCTAGCAGCAAAAAGCAGGGCTTTTTACAGCTACAGTGTGCAGGAGCCATCGCTGGCAGCCTGCCAGAAGCTGGTAACCAAGATAAACATCGGGTATCCAAGCAAAGCGCTTTGGTTAGTAACCCGATGTTTATCCTAGTTACGTGCAGGAAGCCAACACTTCCCCGCTCAGCTCGCTCCACCCCCTCCTGCCCGCGGCATGTACACATACATACACACACACACACACACACACACACACACATGGTCCTGCTCGGCTTACCTGCGGTGATGAAGTCCCGCCATCCCGACCTCAGCGCTGTCACTGTCCTCCATGGCCGCCGCTTGTCACATCACCTTCTCTCGCTTCCGACCCGAGACTGACTAGCGGTGACGTCACGGGCCTCTCGCGATACTTGGTGTGAAGGCGGCGGTCATTGAACTCAGTGACAGGGGCTGTCAGTGTGCTGGAGATCAGCGCAGGTAATGTACCTCGCTGACAGCAGCACTTGTCATCCCCTGCAGTGACCTGGGCTGACCCATTGATGTTAGCTCAGGTCACTGCACTGCTCTCCCAGCCAATGGGGAACATCCTGCTCTTCATTGACTGGGACAGTGTGGATCGTCATGGCAACCCCTTGGATTACACCAGACCTGGATTTGTTTTTCATTCTAATAAATTGGTTAAAGAGGGAATGTTTTGGGGAGTGTTTTTTCAAATAAAAATGTGTTTGTCGTCTATTTTTTTTATTACTGACTGGGTTGGTGATGTCGGGTATCTGATAGACGCCTGACCTCACCAACCCCAGGGCTTGATGCCAGGTGACATTACACATCTGGTAATAACCCCATATATTACCCCGTTTGCCACCGCACCAGGGCGCGGGATGAGCTGGGGCGAAGCACCAGGATTGGCGCATCTAATGGATGCGCCACTTCTGGGGCGGCTGCGGCCTGCTATTTTTAGGCTGGGGAGAGTCCAATAACCATGGACGTCCCTAGTCTGAGAATATCAGGCCCCAGCTGTCTGCTTTACCTTGGCTGGTGATCCAATTTTGGGGGACCCCTATGTGTTTTTTTTTTAAATTATTTATTTAATTTAAAATAACAGCGTGGGGTGCCCTCAGTTTTGGATTACCAGCCAAGGTGAGGTTGCCAGCTGTGGTCTGCAGGCTGCAGCCGTCTGCTTTACCCTAGCTGGCTATAAAACTAGGGGGAACCCTACGTCATTTTTTTTTTCTTCATTTTTTTGGCTAAATACAAAGCTAAGCACCCCTTAGTGCCACATGAAAGGCACCAAAGGGTGCTCCACTTTTTCTCTACTTTTTCTCTCCACTTTTTCTCTCCACTTTTTCTCTCCACTTTTTCTCTCCATTTTTTCTCCACTTTTTCTCCATTTTTTCTCCACTTTTTCTCCATTTTTTTCTCCACTTTTTCTCCATTTTTTTCTCCACTTTTTCTCCACTTTTTTCTCCACTTTTTCTCCACTTTTTTCTCCATTTTTTCTCTACTTTTTCTCCGTTCTTTTTCTATGGTCGGTCTACCCATTAGCTCTGCCATGCATACTGTAGATCTACACCTACTGCACATGTTACTTTATGATTGACATCTCTTTCGTACCAGAGCTGTATAAGCCTACTCTGACCCCATATTTGTCATTACTATATTGTCCTTGTACTGTATTATGACATTTGTATCATGTGTTTCATTTCTTGCTGTGTTGCATTTTTTTTGCTGCATCCCAATTGTACCTCTACATTGTTCGAGTTTATGTTATTGTTCTCTCACTCTTATGTGATACTGATTATTGTCATTTTTCATGATTACATGCAGATAAGTCCAATCTGACGAAGGCTCAGGCCGAAACGTCATTTGTAAACTTGTTTTGGACAAAAACATATATGCTTATGAAAAAAAAAAAATTTCTTAATACGGACCAATAAAGAGTGATTTTGCATTACTATCCGTTGTGACTTACTGACTTAGTCTGGGAGATTTAGAGTGCCGAGGTTACTCACTAATTTTATCTATTATTACCTCTGAGCACCTATATACCAGTGAGCAGAGCTTCCTCTACAGTAGTTCTCCTGATTAGGCATGCCCTTACCTCATGAGCAGGGCATTGCAGCTTTGGTAGCAACCATTACGACATGGACTCTGCTGCTGTGGACCCGAGAAGAGTGAGTGCAGATTCATTGCACCCACACTCCTCACATGAACGGTCCGCACTCCTAGAAAATGGGGGATACGTTCCCTGAGTGTCTCCCCCCCATATTCTAGACGGTCCAGAGTCGTCGTGGGACCCCTTTATTTTTTTTCTTACAATAAATTGGTGAAAGAGGAAATGTTTTGGGGACTGTTTTTTCAAATAAATTTCTTTTGTCGATTTTTTTTTTTTTGTTAGTACTGACAGTTTATGATGTTGGGTATCTAATAGACGCCATGACATCACAAACTGCTGGGCTTGATCTCAGGTTACTTTACAGCTAGTATCAACCCGATTTATTACCCCGTTTGCCACTGCACCAGGGCACGGGATGAGCTGGGGTGAAGCGCCAGGATTGGCGCATCTAGTGTATGCGCCACGTCTGGGGTGCCTGCGGCCTGCTATTTTTAGGCTGTGAAGGCCCAATAACTATGGACCTTCCCACCCTGAGAATACCAGACCACAGCTGTCCGCTTTACCTTGGCTGGTGATCCAATTTGGGGGGGACCCTACTTTTATTGTGTAATTATTAATATTTATAAAATAATTATAAAAAAAAGAGCCTGAGGGGACCTCCACATTGGATCCCCAACCACGGTAAAGCTGCCAGCTGTGGTTTTCAGGCTACAGCCGTCTGCTTTACCCTAGCTGGCTATCAAAAATGGGGGGACCCAACGTCATTTTTTTTTTTTTAACTATTTTTTAAATAGAAAAAATTAATGGGCTTCCCTGTATTTTGATTGCCAACCAAGGTAACGGCAGGCAGATGGGGGTGGCAACCCATAGCTGTCTGCTTTATCTGCGCTGAGAATCAAAAATACCGCGGAGCGCTACGTCATTTTTTTAAAGATTTATTTTTACAGCACTGTGATATCCAGCAATCAAAATACAGGGAAGCCCATTTTATTTTTAGTTATTTAAATAAATAATTAAAAAAAATATATATGGGCTCCCGCTGCATTTTTTGTATTGCTAGCTAAGGGTAATCCAAGCAGCTACTGGCTGCTAACCCCCACTGCTTGGTGTTACCTTCACTGGCAATGGAAAATCCAGGGAAGCATTTTTTATTTTTTTTTGCCAAAAAACTACAAAAAAAGGACGTGAGCTTCGCCATATTTTTGTATGCTAGCCAGGTATAGCAGGCAGGTGCTGGAAGAGTTGGATACAGCGCCAGAAGATGGCGCTTCTATGAAAATGCCATTTTCTGAGGCGGCTGCAGACTGCAATTCGCAGCAGTGGGGCCCAGAAAGCTCAGGCCAACCTGTGCTGCGGATTCCAAACCCCAGCTGCCTAGTTGTACCTGGCTGGACACAAAAATGGGGCGAAGCCTACATCATTTGTTTTCTAATTATTTCATGAAATTCATGAAATAATAAAAAAAGGGCTTCCCTTTATTTTTGGTTCCCAGCCGGGTACAAATAGGCAACTGGGGGTTGGGGGCAGCCGTACCTGCCTGCTGTACCTGGCTAGCATACAAAAATATGGCGAAGCCCACATAATGTTTTCAGGGGGCAAAAAACTTCTGCATACAGTCCTGGATGGAGTATGCTGAGCCTTGTAGTTCTGCAGCTGCTGTGTGTCTGTATGGAGACGAGCAGACAGCAGCTGCAGAACTACAAGGCTCAGCATACTCCATCCAGGACTGTATGCAGAATTTTTTTGCCCACCAAAAAAATGACGTGGGCTTCGCCATATTTTTGTATGCTAGCCAGGTACAGCAGGCAGCCACGGGCTGCCTCCAACCCCCAGTTGCCTATTTGTACCCGGCTGGGAACCAAAAATATAGGGAAGCCCGTTTTTTTTTTAATTATTTCACTTATTTCATGAAATAATTAAAAAACAAATGACGTGGGCTTCGCCCCATTTTTGTGTCCAGCCGGGTACAACTAGGCAGCTGGGGATTGGAATCCGCAGCACAGGTTAGCCCGAGGTTTCTGGGCGCCTCTGCTGCGGATTTCAGTCCGCAGCCGTCCCAGAAAATGGCGCTCTCATAGAAGCGCCATCATCTGGCGCTGTATCCAACTCTTCCAACAGCCCTGGAGCCGGGTGGCTTGTTGGGTAATCATGAGTTAATACTGGCTTTGTTTTACTAGCCAGTATTAAGCCAGAGATTCTTAATGTCAGGCACGTTTGACCCGGCCATTAAGAATCTCCAATAAAGGGTTAAAAAAAAACACCACACAGAGAAAAAATACTTTAAAAGAAATAAATACACAGACACATTAGAGACTCCATCTTTATTACCCCCTGTCAGCCCTCCACGATCCTGCTCTTCTGTCTTCTTTCTTTCTAGTGTAGTAGTAGTGACGATTGTAGTGAGGATGAGGTTCACCAGCTCATCACTTGGGGCTGGGGAACCTCATCCTCACTACAATCCTCACTGGTGTAGTAGTAGTGATGATTGTAGTGAGGATGAGGTTCACCAGCTCATCACTTGGGGCTGGGGAACCTCATCCTCACTACAATCGGGAAGCAGCGTGCAGCCTTCACTCCGTGAGTGATCAGTGCTGGCTGTCAGCGGTAACAGCGGTAACGCTGACAGACGCGTTACCATAGCAACGGTGCTCTCGGAGCCGCGGTTAGCGGTGACGTCACCGCTAACTGCGTTGCTATGGCAACGGTGATCTCCGTTAATGACCGGCTGTGTCAGCCTGTCCCTAACGGAACGGGGAGTCGACCGTGTGCTAGAGCATGTCGCCGGTACACGGCGATACACATATGTGCACCGTGTACCGGAGAGATGCACTCGCAGGTCCTACATGACGTGTCATAGTCATGTGACCAGTCTATAGCCAATGAGATAATAGCCACGTGACTGGTCACATGGCTATTTTGACGTCACGATAGGTCCTGCATCTCTGCTGGCAGTGCCGTCACCGGGAGGATTCAGCGATCATCGGATGGAATAGCAGCAGGAGACAGAGTGCAGAAGGGATCGCGAGGACCGGTAAGTGTTATGGCAATGTTTATTAACTGTTTGTGTACATTTATAATGCATTTTTATGTGTTTGTGATTGCCTCCCATTATAGCCTATAGGTTCGAGTTCGGTTCGACGAACCGAACTCGAACGGGACCCCCGTTCGGCGAACCGACCTCGAGCCGAACCGCGACCGGTTCGCTCATCTCTAGTCATGACCACATTTTTTTTCTATTTTTTTTTCCTCTAAAAAAAAGGGTGCGTCTTATAGTCCAGTGCGTCTTATAGTCCAAAAAATATGGTAACATTTTGCCATTTAGTGCACATTATTGTAAAAGAATAATGTTAAATTAAACAACAAATAACAATGGGAGTAATGCATTAGAAATAAGAAGAAATAAAAAATAAATTATTTTATTTGTAGAAACCTGGATAATCTCTGCCTGCTGGGTTTCGTATTCTTTCCTCCACACTACTATGCTCAAACAGTGAAACAATAAGCGTTTCCGGTTTACCAATCTGTTTTAAGAAATCTGGAGTATTTATTTTGTGCATTATTAGGACATTTTCTGTGGCCGATCGTTGGTACTGCACACTTAGCTTCTTTATTAGAGTCACCGCTCTTTCATGAGATTCTTCCTGTAAAGATAATAAGACTCCTCTATGTTAGAATGCATTTTAATGGTTATTTACCTTACATACAGAATTGACATTAATTTATGTAGTTTGGTTTCGTACAGCATAGTTAGGAAAGAACATATCGATGCAATACTGCTGAATATCTAAATGAGATGCAAATTTGTTAAGTATTCAAATTAGTCTAAGACAATCTATAATTTTAATATTGAATGACAATGACATATTGAATCTACTGGGCTCCATCATAAAACTTCCTTCACATCAAACACACCAAGTGATTCACTATAAGCGATATCTCTCTGTAAAGAGACTACTCACTTTATATTTATGTTCAAACTGTGTTTATTAGCATAACATATTGACACAATCTCAATTACAATGAGTTTTTCCAGAAGTAATTGTACATATGGTGTGCAGGACAAAATTGCTAAGAACATCCTACTCTATAACATCTTAATTGCCCTACATGGCCACCTAGACTGAAAGCATAGGTACATAAAAGAAGAGATAGAACAGATAGGGATAAACCTTTAAGAACAAGAATTAAGAAGAAAATATGTTAGAATAAATGCTTAGGTAAGAATACAGAAAAGAATAGTAGGAGAGAGGGAAAAAAAAAGAAAAAGAGATTAAGGATTAAGAATTAAAAAGGAGCTAGGGGGAAGAGGAAGGAAAGGGGGGGGGGGGGGAAATCACCTCTCCCGCTCATACTCGTTCAAGTATCACTCTGAACTCAGGGGAGTCCAAGAACATAATCCACGGACCCCATATTCGAGTATATTTGTCACTTGTCCCATCTTTTTCTGCAGTAAGATCCTCCATCCTCTGGAGGTTGGCCATCTCCCTTACCCAGTCTCCCACGGCAGGACACTCCACCGACCTCCACAGTCTTGGGATGACCATCCGCGCTGCGGTTAAGCAAAATCTCAATAAGTCACATCTCTGGGATTTAACGGAGCCCGGGAGGACAGAGAGAAGAGCTATCTGTGGAGAACCAACCAACTGGTTCCCACTCATCTTACAATAGATTGAAAATACCGACTTCCAAAAGGGTTGAATCCTGGGGCAACTCCACCAGATGTGTAGCATGGAACCTCTGTCCACTCCACATCTCCAACATCTATCCGATATCGTGGGGAAGATCTTATGTAAGGTCGCTGGGCAGCGGTACCAGCGAGTAAGAACTTTATAATTTTTTTTCTTGTGCTGAGCAAGCCATCGATAATTTGTGCGTCCAGAAAAACGCCCGCTGCCATTCCTCCTCCCCCATATCCACTCCAAGCTCCTCCCTCCATCCCATAACGAACTTGGGACTATCCACTTCATTTCTTCGGTTCATATACTTATATAAAAGTGAGATAGAGTGAGCGGGTGCCGCCCCCTTAAGGAACAACTTTTCAAACTGAGTTGGACATGCCCCAAACACCCTCTCTCCGCCTCCTTTGGAAAGAAAAGACCTCATCTGTGAGTATTCCAACCAAGACACCTCTCCCCTTGTAGCTGCAAGGATCTCCCGAGGAGGCAACACCTGGCCCCCGAGGATATGATGGAAACGAGGTTCCTCCTCTCGACTCCACCCCAAGAAACGTCCTGAAGAGAGACCAGGGGGAAACTCTGGGTTACCAAAAAGAGGAGTCAGTGGTCCCCTCCCCGAGGATAATCCCCCAGCCTTAACCTCCAAGTCCCAAGCCTTCAATGCCACCTTTATCAGCATCGTCTCCTTTCCCATTCTACCCCTACTCACCACTCCCAACCAAGGGAGATACCGTAAAGGAAGCTCTACTGTAGATTGCTCTAAGTTCACCCATTGTTTAGACCCTCCATGGAACTGCCAGTCAAACAGTCTCGTGAGGATGGCCGCCCTATGGTACACTCTGAAATTTGGAAGCCCTGCTCCCCCCCTGTCCTTGTGCCTTGATAGGGTCTTAAAACCAATTCGAGGTCTCCTGTTTCCCCACACAAATCTCGACAGAGCAGACTGGAGTTTGGCAAAGAAACTAGCTGGCAGTCCCATAGGGATAGTCTGGAACAAAAATAAAAATCGAGGGAGGATATCCATTTTAATGGCGTTAATGCGCCCAAACCAGGAAAGGCCACGTTTATCATACTTATTCAAGTCTCTAATTGTTCTTTCCAATAGGGGCAAGAAATTTAAAGAAAAGATTTGCGTAGGGTCCTTTGGAACCATTATCCCCAGGTATTTTAAAGCCGAATTCTGCCATTTAAAAGGAAAATTGTCCCTAAGAAACTCCAAGTCCTCGTCCGGCAAGGTCACATCCAATGCCTCGCTCTTAGAGAAGTTCACTTTGAAGTTGCTTAGATTCCCGAACACCTCAAACTCTCTAATGAGGGAAGGAAACGTGATCCGCGGCTGAGTAATAAACAGAAGGAGATCGTCCGCAAAGAGGGCCAATTTACACTGTCTCCCCCCCATCTCGACTCCCTGAATGTGATTATTGCTTCGGATGGCTACTGCCAGATGTTCCATTGTGATAACGTATAGCAGTGGAGACAATGGGCATCCCTGCCTGGTTCCGTTATGAATATGGAATGGGGAGGACAAAAATCCATTTGCCCGCACTCTTGCCGTGGGTCCATTATACAAGGATGCCACCCGCTCTATAAATTTTGAACCCAACCCCAACTGCCGCAAAGACGCCAGCATAAACCTCCAACTGACACGATCGAAGGCCTTCTCTGCATCTACCGAAAGCATGCACATGGGTAATGACCGAGCCCTCGACCGTGCCATAAGGAGGAACAACTTATTGGTGTTGTCTCTGGCCTCTCGACCCCTAACAAACCCCACCTGGTCTGTGTGTACTACTCCCGGGAGCAACGGAGCCAATCTATTAGCCAAGGCCTTTGAATATAATTTGATATCGATATTAATTAGGGAAATAGGTCTGTAATTGGCTACTCCCGTATGATCCTTTCCTGGCTTGGGGATAACGCTTATATGTGCCTCCAGTGACTGGGCTACCCAGGGGGCACTGACAGAGACAGCATTGAATACTCTTGTTAGGAATGGGGCTATCTGGTCTTTGAATAATTTGTAGAACCTGGGTGTGAATCCGTCCGGGCCCGGGCTCTTCCCAGCCGGAGATTCCCCAATGATGTCTGTGACCTCTGCCTCCGAGAAATCCTCTTCCAGTGCCTCCATCGATTCCGTGGGGACAGTCGGGAGAGATGTCTTTTGTATGTACTCCTCAATTTTTTGCTCTAAGTCCTCTGGGGCCATATCTCCAAACTGCCCCTTAATATGGTACAGGTCCCTATAAAATTCTTGAAAACGTTCCGCAATTTGAATCGGATTCTGAGTAGCAGTACCATCCCTGCGCTTAATCGTTGGGATATAGGAAGGGTCCCCCCGCGGGTGAAGGAGTCTGGCCAATGGTCTCCCGCATTTATCACTATGTTCATATATAAAACGTTTGAATCTAATTTTTTGGCGCTCATACTGCTGATTGACCATAATTTTGAGGTCCTCTCTTGCTTTGGTGAGATCGCTCATTACAGATGGCAAAAGTGATTTCTTATGGGCCCGCTCCAGAACTGATACCCTCTCTACCAATGATGAGATCGCCTGCGCTCTTTCCCTTTTAAGCCTAGCCCCGTTCTTTATTAAGATCCCTCTCACAACGCATTTGAACGCTTCCCACTGTGTTGGAAGAGCCGTGGGGTCTCCCTCATGCACCTCCAAAAACTCCGAAATAGTGCGCCGTATCTCGTCTACGCACCCCTTGTCTCTCAGCAGTGTGTCATTGAGCCTCCAATTCCATGGTTTCACCACCCCATCAGGTATAGTGACACACAGGAATATTGGGGCATGATCGGACCAGGAGATACTTCCGATAGAGGACTGTATCTGCCAGGTCAGAGCACGCTGGCTAATTAAGAATAAATCTATGCGACTATATGAGGAATGCGCCGGAGAAAAGTATGAATAGTCGCGATCCGTGGGATGTTGCGCCCTCCACACATCTACCAGGCGGAGATGTTGAATGGCTCTTTTCACCGCATTGATTTTCCTTCGAGACAGGGGATGGCAGCCTGACGAGGAATCCAACTTAGGATCCAATGTGAAGTTGAAATCCCCCCCCACCACCAAAATACCCTCCGCAAACTCTGCCAGTGTGGACAGGAGAGAGGAGCACATAGATGTTGGGTCTCTATTAGGGAGGTACCAGTTTGCTATGGTGAAAATGGTGGAGTTAATTTCAATCTTTAAGAAGATATATCTACCCTTGGCGTCTATTACTTGATCCTTAACCGAATGAACCAGGGACTTATGCAAGCCTATAGAGACCCCCCCTGATTTAGATTCCGGATTTGTACCATGTATCCATGATGTATAGTATCTGTCTTTAAAGGAGGGGAGATGGCCAGTCTTAAAATGTGTCTCTTGTATCAACAGAATATGTACCTTTTTTTTATGCATATCATAGAACACTTGAGTTCGCTTCTGCGGGACATTCAGCCCCCTTGCGTTAATGGATCCCCATTTAATTTGTGTCATTTTGAGAGGGAGAAGTGATTCCAGATAAGGGAACAAGAGGTCAGAAGCTGATAGGAAAGGATATTAATACGGGGGAAACTAAGTCCAGAGAGGACCCAACTGAAATATGGACCAGGGGTGAGCCCGATGGGGATTAGGCAGGAGGAAGTTAGAGCTGAAGCAGGGGAAAGGTAAAATGGAAGAAAGAGGGAGAGAAAAAAAGAAACCCCTAGCAAGACCAAGAGAGAGAAGATAGAAAGGTAAGAGAGAAAAGAGAAAGGAAACTAAAAAAAAAAAAAAAAGAAGAAGGAAAACAAGATAATACAATACAAACAATACAAACTATTGGGTACTATCGCACCCTAAATCACTTTAAGTATTTAAGCTGAACAACAGACTCTTAGAATACGTTTCTGTGGGATAGAACAAAACCGTCACTAACGCGTGACGTTAATCCCAATCGGGGAGTGCTTTCCACTGCATGACTACCTGCCCCGGATCGAAAACCAAAGTTACTTTATTGAACCATGTATCTATTAAAGAGAGGGACTGTGGGAGAGAACATGGAAAGAAAAAGGAAAAAAAACAAACAAAAAAAAAACAACCCACCCATCACCCCTTAACCCCACACCTCTCACACATTGCTATGTATAAGCTTATGCACATATATAGACTTATTTGCCTACCCTGAAATATGTAAACACCCCCCTACCCAGCTTCTCTAAATAGAGGAAGACTACTCACAATAATTTGGAAAAGTCCCATCTCAAAAACATATATCTCCATCTCAGATAACTGACCTAAACATTCCTTTTTCGTGGCTCTTGACACCTACGCTTCCGAGTTTAAAGCGTGAGACCTATGGTAAGGCTGCCTGCCCATTAACATATAAAGAACTGCATCCTCTTACAACAATAAACATAACGAAGGTCCAGATGGTGCCACATCATATTCTCACGTAAGCGTCCAGAAGGGAGATAAGAGAAAAACAATACCTCTTTGTCAAATAACCGTTCTTTCCCTCAAGGGGGATGTGGATCCACCCGTTCCCTCCCTCCCTTACGGGCCACCCCCTTCCGCCCCTCCCGGGACTCACCACCCACCGGACCCAGCGGAAGAGCAGGCCAGTCCTCAATATTGACCATAGGTATGTCCAGAGCCCTGGAGAAAGCTGACAGATCGGAGGGGGAACGTAGGCAGTGCATGCGTCCTGCATGTCGTACTTGAAGACGGAAAGGGAATCCCCAACTATAAGAGAATTCATAGGCCCGCAACATATCCAGAAGGGGTCTCAAAGCTCTTCTCCTCTGTAAAGTGAGACGAGATAGATCTGGGAGGATGAAGATCCTTTTATCTTGAAAGGACACCGAGGCGCCATTACGAATCTTCTGCATAATAGCCTCCTTTAAGACATAACGATGCACTCGACATATAACATCTCTCGGACGGTCCAGCTCTGCAGGTTTAGGACCCAGGGCCCTGTGAGCTCTGTCAAGCTCCAGATTTTTGTTTGGAGGTTCTCCCAGAATGTCATTAAAGATAGCTTGCAAAGTGTCAGGGAGGTCTCTGGACTCTATGGATTCTGGGAGGCCCCGAACTCTTAGATTGTTTCTTCTCCCTCGATTTTCAGCGTCATCCATAGCTTCTATTAAGTACTGTAGTTGATGGGAATGCTGGTCGGTCGTCTTTTGCTGATCCTGCACCACTGCCTCCAGAGCCTGAATTCTCACATCATGAGCCTGACCCTGTGTTTCTATCTTTTCCACTTCTCCCTTTAAGGTCACCAGCTCCTCTTTATATGCAGATTCTAGCCTGGCTATATAAGCCTCCATTTGCTCTCTGGTGGGGATGGTATTTATATGAGCACGCAGCTCTTTCAGCTCAGCAAGAACTCCTGATGCCTCTGAAGCAGATTTGGTGGCGGTGCCCACAGAATTTCTGGGGCCCCCCCTCGAGTCTCCCTCCAGTTCCATCTCCCCTCCCCCACTCCTAAGGCACTCCATTGCTTGTGGCTCCTGCTGGTTCCCTTTCTCTAATGGGGACTTTGCTTTTGTGCCTGTGGGCTGAGGGTTCTCCTCCAGTACCTGCTGACTCTGCCGTCCGGGAGTATCATGCTCGTCACCTTCTCCTCCTGATTTGTCTGCCGACCTCTGCTCCGCTGCCGGCCGCCCCTCCTGCTGTTTACTGGCTCCCCTTGTCACCGCTCCGCTTTTCACAGTGGGGGACCGGCGCTCCAAGCCCGACTGCTGTGGTAGCTGCTGACAGGGCCCCTCACGCTGCACACCGCTCCTCTCTCCTCTTGCGCCCGCCGCTCCAGCACCTCGTGGATCCACCGCGGCCATCTTGGAAGAGCTGCAGGTATGTGAGGCTGCGGTCCGCGCTGGTCCTGGGAAAAACCTGGCAATGCCTTTCTTTTCTGGCTGGGGGTCCCGGGTGTCGCTCCCCTGCGTTCTCCTCCCTCTCCTCTGGCTCATACTCCGTTTTTGGTCCCCGTCGGCTGATTTAACCGGCTGTTTGCCGATCCGGGAGCAGGAGCTAAGCTATTGTGCTTCTTTACTCCTGCATGGCCAGACCACGCCCCCTCACTTTATATTTATTTATTTTACTCGCTTATAAAGTGCCATTAATCCACAGCGCTTTACAGATATTATGAACACTGTCCGCATCGGGGCTCACAAACTAAATTCCCCATCAATAGGTCTTTGGAGTGCTGGAGGAAACATATGCAAACATGGGGAGAATATACAGACTCCTTGCAGATGTTGGCCTTGGTAGGATTTGAACCCAGCTTCCCAGTGCTGCAAAACTGTGCTAACCACCGAGCCACTATACTTTCCACTTTAACAGATCTGTTAAAGACATGACTTTCAGTCATATAAAAACTGATCCTATTAAAGGGAACTTGACACTGGATTAATGCCGCCCAAATCAAGGGCAGCATTAATAATACACTGTTTACTGCTGTCGTGCAGGTTTTACTCCAGAACGCTGCACAGATTCAGAGAAAATGTACATTAGGTTTAGAATCACTATTGTGAGGCAGGTTCAGGTGGCTTCTCCTCTCCCAGTTCACCATGACTAACAGGACTCTCCATATGAGTATATATGGAGTGTATACAGAGACTTCTCAGTCTAGAGTAGAGGGGGAAGGGAGAAGCTGTGGGGAACCTCTTAAACTAGTCATTCGAAAAACACAGTCCAGATGGATTTTCAAAGTTATCCAATAACGCATCTTGATTCATGATGCCCATGGGTCAGGCAGTATGAATGTACTGTCCGGTTCCCTTTAGGTACTTCTTACTGTTTGTTTTTTTTAATGTTTTCTGTTTAGTTATGGCTTTTAAATATCAGACATAATCTGTAATAATATTGCATCATTACATCACTGAAGTATTAATTACCTTAGGGGATGTGTTATTTTTCCACTTTACAGCCAAATGGAGACAGAACTTTAGTGCATGAACTTTATCAGGTCCTAGAATAAATCGAAAGTCATTATTAAAATAACAAAAAAATAAAGTATGTATTGATACAATGAATACCAAAAAAGGCAAAAAAACTTTAGGTACTTAACTCCTTCTTGGAGCCTTCATTGGGGGACACAGGAGACCATGGGTGTATGCTGCTGCCACTAGGAGGCTGACACTAAGCAGAAAAACAGTTAGCTCCTCCCTAGCAGTGTACACCCACCAACTGGCCCAAAGCTAAATCAGCTAGTGAGAAAGTGTGTCGCCCTGGACAAGCCAGGTCGTCACAGGTACTGCAACAACACACCCCACACCCTGGCTAGGCACACCGAAGTCAAACACAAATCCTTGGCTAGGAGTCGCAGTAAAACTGGTCAAATCCGTTAGCGAAGGGAACCTCCGGGGTTTCCCAGCAGTCAAGACCCGATTGAAGGCAACAGCTCACACCGTAAAGGGAAACACAGTCACCGCCAAGGCTACAGTTCCCAGGGCCAGAGCCTGCGGGCAAAAGGGGCTCCCTCAGCATCCATCCAAGCTGGGAAGCGGGTTACCGGTGGGAAGCCATTGGAACCGTAAACACAACACAGGTGCAGGGAAAGGCAGTCACCATCAACCTACCGGAAGGAGAACAACCGCAGCCGTCTGTGGGGCCCGTCCATCCAGCCGTTTGTTTTACCGGAGACTTTGCATTATTCATCATTGGCTGAGTGAGTACCACCGTGCCGTACGGCACAGCGCTGCCCCCGCGACGCTGCACCTCACCAGGCCCCGTAACCCGCCTGTCATCCCTAACCCTCACCGGGGCCCCGGGACAACCAGACCCCCTACCCACGGAGGGAAGAACTAACATCCAAGCTGCTCCCTGTCATCGATCCCGGGATCCGCGTCCAGAGCAGCGGTGGTGTCACAACCTCACCACAACCGTGGGTGGCGTCACGGACAATATCCCTAACCCAAACCACCCCCTTTCACTCACTTGCGAGGAGCGCCGCTCGAGTCCCCGGGATCCGGCCCACCGCTCAAGCCACCACCGAGCAGCAGCGGCAGCAGCCGGACCCGAGCAGTGGGTGATCGTAGCGTCCCTCCTCCGCCCGCGACAACTTGGCGTCACGAACAGGATCTTACCGCTCTGTCGTCTGGTAGAGGTGCGCCTTGTGACCGCCGGAGGTGTCTGGCCAAAAATCTTGAGAAGCCGCCATTTTGGGCAAGAAAAGTCCCCGCTCGAGCGTCTTCCCGAGTGGTGGAGGCGCGAAAACCGAAACCCCGCCCCTGTAGAGGAGGAGCTGGAAAAAGACTAAGGGGGACGGAAACAAGATGTCTGCGCCCGACGGAGCCGCTGGAGGAGGGCGGTTGCAGCCGCAGTGGCACCCGCGGATGGGAATAAGCCCGCCCAGGTCCCGGCTGCACTGGCGGGAGGTGCCGTGGCCCCAGCTCTCGCTCAGGTGATGCCGTTCTCCTTGCTCTATGTGCCCGGAGCTACCTGGCTGCCACAGTACGATGGGAAACCTGATGCGTTGCAGGTCTTCAGGAAGAAGTTAAGCCCGCTACTGAAACTGTACCCCCTAACTGATAAGCAACGTGCAGCGGTAGTGCTGGGGCAGCTAACCGGCGCGGCTGAGCAGGAGGCGGAGACCTGGGCCGGTGTCCTCTGTAGCCACCATCTTTGAGAAGCTACAGACTGCCTTTGAGACCCGTACCGAAGCCGAGCTGCGGATGCAGTTTTACCAATGCCGGCAACGGCCTGCGGATAGCATTCGGGACTACGCCTTGCGTCTGCAAACCGCCCTCCGCACACTGAAGCGGGTAGACACCATCAACGATGCGGACAGCAACAAAATGCTAGTGGAGCAGTTTGTACAGGGGATGAGGTCCTCGGAGGACCGCAAGCAACTCCAGCTATGGGCCCTAGAACACCCTGATGTGGGCTTTGCCGTGTTAAAGGAACGGGCCATTAAAGCTTTGCAGCCCCTAGCATCGGAAGTCCCTGAGGCGGCCCCATGGCCAGCTGAGACGGCTCCCGTCATGGTGGCCCCTGCCCTCCCAACACCTCCGGTGCCTGCAGCTCCAAGCGGAATGATGGAGGAACTGGCTGCCCAAGTCCGCCGCATGGATGGGGACCTCGCCAAGATCCTCGCCGCACTTCAGCCTCCGACCAGGTCCCAGCCCCCGGGGAGGATGCAGCTCGCCGACAACCCCGAGGACGTTCCCTGGATGCAGCGGAGAAGGGCCAACGACTCACGGTATGGACCTCCGATTTGTTACAGGTGCCGCAAGCCCAGCCACTACTCCCGACGGTGTCCGTTAAACGAGCAACCCCTTGGGCCACGGGCCAATCCTCAGGAGTCGAACCCAGTGGCCCCCCCCGACTGGCGGGATTGGTACATCGGAGCCCGGCCCATCATCCCCCTGGCAGTAGACGGCATCCCGCTGATGGCTCTCCTGGACACTGGATCGCAGGTAACAACCATACCATACACATTGTATCAGCGGTATTGGGGAAAGGACGAACTAGCCCCCCCAGATGGCAGCATGACACTGATTGCCGCTGATTGACTCCCATTGACCCAAGTAGGGTACAAGCAAGTGGCCATGACTGTGGGACGAGCTGAACTGCAACACCAGGGTTTGATTGTGATAATGAATGAACCCAGTGATCATAACCCAAAGGTAGTGCTAGGTACTAATGTGATGGAGCCCTGCATGAGTGACGTGCTGACCCTACTGCAGCAGCTGGCCGCCACGGCGGCGGGGAGCCGACAGCGAGCTGTGCAGCGTGAGATCCGGGCCCTGATGTATCGCCAGCATGTGAATTCGACAGGGGGAGAGATTGGAGGAGTGAGGGTGATGGATGCGGCCCCTTTGATTGTGCCTCCCAGGAGTGAGATGATGATTTGGTGTAGGGCAGCGGTAGGGCCCCAAGGGCGAGACTACCCCGCCATGATAGAGCCCATGTCCTCTGAACACTGGCCCACAGTAAGGGCCGCCCGAGGGGTGGTAGACGTCAAGAAAGGGAGAGTGCCTGTGCGAGTATTGAACTGTGGGGAGGAAGAGGTTAGGCTTCCCCGGTACGATACCCTTGCCAAATTACTCACTCTAGATCCCCACACCATCCATGAAGCCGTTCCCCCGATCGCACCGCCTGCTGCCAGTCCCCACCCATCCCAGGGGGAGTTAGACGAGTGGTGTCAAGAGCTACACGTCGGCACTGATAACACCCCCACACACCACAAGGAAGGGGTATACCGGGTGGTACAGGAGTATGAGCGAGTTTTTAGTAAGCACCCTCTAGATTTTGGGCAGATTAAAGGGGTCCAACACCACATCCCTACCGGTAACCAACCCCCTATCAAAGAGAGATACAGGCCTATCCCCCCTGCGCACTACCAATGCGCCAAAGACATGTTGAGGAACATGAAGGAGGTAGGGGTTATTAGGGACAGTTGTAGTCACTGGGCCGCCCCGTTGGTGCTGGTTAAGAAGAAGGATGGCACCATGCGGATGTGTGTGGATTACCGGAAGATTAACCAGATAACAAATAAGGATGCTTACCCTCTGCCCCGCATTGAAGAGTCCCTGGCTGCGCTGAGAACCGCTAACTACTTCTCCACCCTTGACCTCACCAGCGGGTACTGGCACGTGGCCGTGGCGCC
This sequence comes from Anomaloglossus baeobatrachus, assembly GCF_048569485.1. NCBI lineage: Eukaryota > Metazoa > Chordata > Amphibia > Anura > Aromobatidae > Anomaloglossus > Anomaloglossus baeobatrachus. The sequence goes on from NC_134353.1 coordinate 743,584,843, forward strand.
GGAAGACCGAGAGAAGACTGCCTTCGCCACTCCTATGGGACTCTGCGAGTTCAACAGCATGTGGTTCGGGCTGTGCAATGCCCCCGGAACCTTCCAACGGCTGATGGAATGCTGTCTGGGACACCTAAATTTCGAGACCGTCTTGCTGTACTTGGATGATGTGATTGTGTACTCACAGACGTATGAAGCCCACCTGGAGCACCTAGCTAAGGTGTTCGCATCCCTTGCTAAGTATGGGATGAAGTTGAAGCCCTCCAAGTGTCATCTGCTGAAACCCAGAGTGCAGTATCTTGGACATGTGGTGGGTGCGGAGGGTGTCGCCCCCGACCCCGAGAAGATCACCGCCATCAAAGACTGGCCGAGACTGACCATGGTGAGGGAAGTGAGGCAGTTCCTGGGCCTGGTGGGGTATTACTGTCGCTTCATCAAAGGGTACACGAAGATGGCTGCCCCCATGCAAGACCTCCTCGTGGGACAGCCCAAGGGTGGTAGACCCCTAGGAGCCCCACTGGTGTGGGAAGGAAAGCATGAGGAATCCTTTCGCCAGTTGAGAGCGGCTCTGACCGGAGAGGAAATCCTAGCGTACCCTGACTACAGCCACCCATTCATCCTCTACACCGATGCCAGCAATGTAGGCTTGGGGGCTGTCCTATCCCAGGTCCAAGACGGAAGGGAGAAGGTGATTGCTTATGCTTGCCGAAAACTCCGACCGACTGAGAGGAACCCTGAGAACTACAGCTCTTTCAAGCTTGAGCTCCTAGCACTGGTGTGGGCTATCACCGAGCGGTTCCGCTATTACCTGGCAGCAGCCAAATTCACCGCTTTCACGGACAATAACCCGCTGACCCACCTGGACACAGCCAAGCTGGGCGCGTTGGAGCAGCGGTGGGTGGCCAGGCTAGCCAACTACGATTTCACCATCAAGTACCGGGCCGGCCGTGCCAACGTTAATGCCGATGCACTCTCTCAGATGCCCCACCTGTCGGAAGAAGGGCCCGAGGATGACGACCTCGAAGAGATTGAGTTGCCTGCGTTTCACCGGCCGTTAACTGAGAAGGTGCATGTCCATCAACAACGGGTTAACCTGGACCCGCTGCCCAGTCAGGAGTGGCAGGAAGCTCAGGACCAGGCACCTGCTGTCAAGACTGGTCAAGACCCTGGTGGAACAGGGTTCTGCTGGGATAGACCCTGCCTCCCCTGCCGAAGCCCTGTGGCGAGAATGGACCCGGCTGTACCTACACCAGGGGAAGTTGTATCGTGAGCTGATTAATCCGAAGACCCACGAGAAGATCCGCCAGCTGGTGATTCCCCAGGCTAACGTGCCCACCGTCCTGCAAGCATACCATGATGGTGCTGGGCACTTCGGGTGGAAGAAGCTGGAGATGTTGTTGAGAGAGCGGTTCTACTGGAGCGGAATGCGGGAATCTGTGGAGGCCTGGTGCCGAGAATGTGGCCCCTGCACGTTGAGAAGGAAGGACGAGGCCAGCCAGAAGGCACCCCTACACCCGATCATTACGCATCAACCGCTGGAGCTGGTTGCCCTTGACCATGTAAAGCTCACCCCCAGCCGGAGTGGGTACACCTACGCTCTGACCATTGTAGACCACTATTCAAGGTTCATGGTGGTTGTCCCAGTTAAAGACCTAACCGGCCGTACCGCCGCTAGAGCGTTTCAGGCTTATTTCTGCCGACCACATGGGTACCCTGAGAAGGTGCTTACCGACCAAGGTCCGGCCTTTGAAGCGGAGGTATTCCAAGAATTCTGCCAGTTGTACGGCTGCAAGAAAATCCGGACCACGCCTTACCATGCCCAAACCAACGGCATGTGTGAAAAGATGAACCACCTGGTCCTGGGCCTCCTCAAGACGCTAGAAGAGCGGAACCTGTGGCCGGAGAAGCTACCTGTCCTGGTCGATATGTATAACATCCCTTCCAGCTCGACGAAATGCACTCCAGCATACCTGATGAGAGCTCGCCCCGGCCGGCTACCAGTGGATTTAGAAATGGGGTTGGAAGCCCCGGAAGCGCTTGCTTCGACAGCTGAATGGGACACTCGGCGGAGGGTGCAGTACCGACAGGTCCAGGAATATGTTGAGAAGAACTTGTGCCGGAGTCGGGGACAACAGGAGCAGTGCTTCAACAAGAAGGCGTCTGTCGGTCCCTTCCAGCCTGAAGATGTAGTGCTGAAGCGAAAAAGAAAGACCCACAAGCTGGATGATCAATGGGAAAAAACCCCGTATGTAGTACAGCCCACAGGATGGGAGAATGGGAAAGCCTACCAGATCAGCCGTGACCAGGGGGGACCTTGGCGACGGTTTCCCGAGACCACCTAAAGAAGTGCCCACCAGCATTGAGGGTAGCGGATGAAGCTCCAGTTCCCAGACCAGCGGAGAAAGAAAAAGAGGTAATCCACACCATGATGGGTGATTTTCCAGCAGACTGGCCTACACAGAACGGTGCGGTGATTCTTCCAGTGATACTGTTCCCACAACCCGTGGACGAGGAAGTGATGGAAGTTGTCAACCACGAGCCAGTGCCCAGGGATGTACCTGTACCTAGCTCCCCTACGCCTCCGCCTGCCCCACACGATAGTGGGGAAGAGGGACGGATTGTTCCCTCTGCCCCACTGCCTGTCCCCACTGACACCGGACCCCGAAGGTCCACTCGTCCCAACCTAGGTAGACCCCCACTTAGGTATAGGGAAACTACTCTTTAAAGGGGGGGCTTTATGTCTTGAGTGCACCAGTTTAAAAGTTTTAAATGATAAGAGCAAATCAACCGAAGAAGTGACCTGATTGAGGTTTTGATTGAACCGGCCGTTGCCGGCAACTGTTGTCCCCGTAGAGGCTGTCTGCAATCCTTGCGTAAGGAACTGCTTACGGACAAGCCCGAGAACTTGCAGGGCAACCACAAACTTAGTGGGATGTAAATAAAATGTGTTGGCTTGATACCGTTACCACCCCCGGAGAGGCTGATTTGGGAGGATGGGCCTGGAGGAAACGGATGGCCCAGGCCCGCCACTACCGTAACCGGTGGCGAACCTCCGGGGGGGTTCAGGGGGTCACCATGGACGCGGGTCCCCTGAAAGAGACAGAACCCGCTCGGGCAGCCTGGTGATGGACTGGGGTCAAGGGGTGCTGCCCGCTTCTTAGGGGCAGTATCAGGGCCAGGTTGTTTGGGTGGGAGAAGAGCGGAAGCCGTTACCGTTTGCAACGTTTAAGTACCGTACCTCCCGTTATGGGAAGATTGATGCAAATGCTGTTTTAATGTTTATTGTGTTTTACCCCTTTTCTACAGTTAACAAAAATAAAACCGGTGATGGACGGGCAGCCCGCGGACGGTCTGCATTTTACTAAGGGGGAATGTGGCGCCCTGGACAAGCCAGGTCGTCACAGGTACTGCAACAACACACCCCACACCCCGGCTAGGCACACCGAAGTCAAACACAAATCCTTGTTGCCTCCCTCCAGGGGCTGATGTCCACACCAAGGGGTGGGCCAGGCGGTTGGCCCCGCCCACGGAGGAGTTCACAGTCCTGGAGGCGGGGAAAAGGGAGAGGGAAGTCAGATCAGTTTTGGAGAGTGAAGTGGTAGTAGAGGAAACTGACCGTGTCCGGGTGTGTGGCCCGGGCACATACAGCAAGGTTGGCAGACGGTGGGGACCGTCTGCAGGAGAGGCTGATTGGAGTGAACTGTAAGGACCGGGGACGGGCGGTGGCCCGCCGGTACCGGATCGGGGAGTTAAGAGAAGCCAGCACCATTCGGCAGGGCCTACGGACCCCGACCAGGCTAGGAGTCGCCGTAAAACTGGTCAAATCCGTTAGCGAAGGGAACCTCCGGGGTTTCCCAGCAGTCAAGACCCGATTGAAGGCAACAGCTCACACCGTAAAGGGAAACACAGTCACCGCCAAGGCTACAGTTCCCAGGGCCAGAGCCTGCGGGCAAAAGGGGCTCCCTCAGCATCCATCCAAGCTGGGGAGCGGGTTACCGGTGGGAAGCCATTGGAACCGTAAACACAACACAGGTGCAGGGAAAGGCAGTCACCATCAACCTACCGGGAGGAGAACAACCGCAGCTGTCTGTGGGACCCGTCCATCCAGCCGTTTGTTTTACCGGAGACTTTGCATTATTCATCATTGGCTGAGTGAGTACCACCGTGCCGTACGGCACAGCGCTGCCCCCGCACCTCACCAGGCCCCATAACCCGCCTGTCATCCCTAACCCTCACCGGGGCCCCGGGACAACCAACCCCCCTACCCACGGAGGGGAGAACTAACATCCAAGCTGCTCCCTGTCATCGCTCCCAGGATCCCCGTCCAGAGCAGCGGTGGTGTCACAACCTCACCACAACCGTGGGTGGCGTCACGGACAATATCCCTAACCCAAACCACCTCCTTTCACTCACGGGCGAGGAGCGCCGCTCGAGTCCCCGGGATCCGGCCCACCGCTCAAGCCACCACCAAGCAGCAGCGGTAGCAGCCGGACCCGAGCAGTGGGTTAGCGTAGCGTCCCTCCTCCGCCCGCGACAAAAGCAGTAGGAGAAGCAACAGTAAAGTAAAAACATAGCAGAAAAAAAAACTAATTGAAACTATACACAAGGGCTGGTGCTGTGTCCCTCAAAGAAGGCTCCAAGAAAGGGATTTTACGGTGAGTACCCAAAATCTTCTTTTCTTTATCGCTTCATTGGGGAATACAGGAAATCATGGGATGTCCTAAGACAGTCCCAAGGGGGGGTGAAAAAATTCCTCTGTGAAGGATCCAAAAAATAGAAAATTCAGCTCCAAATTTAAGATAAAATTCCTAGTCTTTGATGCAAAGTTAAAATTCAGTGCAGTGTATTGAAACATGATGTTCTGATTACCAAGAAATGTTTTAATCACGGTCATAGGATGAAATACAATAACAAACAGATTAATTGCAATATGGAAAACATCATCTATATTATTGAATGTGTCCAATGCAAACTGATATATCAGGGAACTACCATCTTTTTCGCTTTATAAGACGCATCGGATTGGGGCGGAGCCTGGACCGGGATGTGAGCACACACAGGGAGACACTCTCCTGCTGACTCACCGTGATACCGCTTGAGTAGTGACATTATAGTCATAGTGACACTGGAGGGCAGGGGAAGGTACCGGCATCCAGCAGAAGTCTCAGCTCCTGAACGGCAGCATGTCCAGGCGGCGACAGAGGAAAGTAAAAGCAGGGAGAGGGCCTGGATCACAAGATGGCACCGAGGTCAGAGAGGAGGCGGAGAAAGCAAACACAGCCTGCCGGCATCGCATGGAAGCGGCTGCAAAGCTTGCAAGACAATCAGAGGAACCTCTGGAGGAGCCCGGTAAGATGGTGGAGGAGAACGGGGAGGAGGAGGAAGAGCTGGAGGAGGCTGAAGGAATAGAGGGAAAACCAGGAGAAGACAAACAGGAGGAGGATTCAGGAGAGCAGAAGAAATACAGGAGAACCCCACTATTAAGGATGTGTTTCAGGTGGTCTCCTTCTGCAAACAGGCACTCACAACATTAACCCAGCAGGTGCTGGGAATCCAGGGAGATATAGCTACTCTCAATAAAGATCAGAAGAAAACTGATATGAGAACCAGTGCTGTGGAAGAAAGAGTGGGGGCAGCTGAGGATCATATAATTTCACTGCAAAAAGGTTCCAGCAGCAGATATCAGAGTTGTCCGCAAAAACGGATGACTTGGAGAACTGTTCCAGGAGGAACAATATAAGACTGGTGGGAATCCCGGAAAAAGTAGAGGGAAGAAATCCTACTGAATTCATAGAAATGTGGCTTAAAGAAAAGATTGGCGCTGATAATCTGACCAAGTTATATGCAATTGAGAGGGCGCACAGAGTCCCAATGCAACCGCAACCACCTGGCAAGGGGCCCCGTATGATCCTGGCGAAACTGCAGGGACCGGGATATTATTCTACGCAAGGTGCAAGATCTGGAGAATCTGACAATTGATTGACACCCAGTGGCTATATACCCTGACTACTCTGTACTGGTACAAAAGCAAAGAATACAATTTACAGGGGTAAAGAGACGACTCAGTGAGCTGGGGGTTAAATATTCCAGGATGTTCCCAGCAAAACTTCGAGTAGCAGCACTGGAGAAGGTGCACTTTTTTCTTGATTTCGTGATTTTCCTGGACTACAGGACTGGCTACTCATAAGCATTTGCATATGCTAGAGGAGAAGGAGACTTCATAAGCCCATTTTTATGGCAGTGACAGTACTCTCCACCCCCTCTTTTTTTTTCCCTTTCTCTTCCAGGCTATTATTGTTGATCTCTTGCTCCTGTTCCTGAGTGTTAGATGGGGCAGGGAAAAGTTTCCTAACACTAAGCTGGACAATGACAGGAGGAGGATAAGAATTCTTTTTTTTTTTCTTCTGGCCGTGCGGCGGCGATTGATAAATGCTTAAGTTTTCAAATAATTCATATGTTAGCAGTTTACATAATATGATATATGCAAATGAAAACGAATATGGTGAAGGCGGGAGGTGAGTTAGGGGGTTCTGCTCACTGGGATGAGACAAGTTTGGTATGAGAGAAAAGGAGGAAGGAGGTTGACCGGTCTGGGAGAGACAGACCTCATTCCCTATAAGGGAGTTAAAAATGTAAATCGGAAGTGGAGGAGTTTTGTTGGGGTGGTTCTAAAGGGGCGGGTTAAAGAAGGGAAAGACTCAGCGTACAAAGGGACAGGATGTTTGTTTAAAGATAACCAGTAATTTTCAACATGGGAGAGGAGATTAAAATATTATGTTGGAATGAAAGGGGACTGTCAGATAGAGGTAGAAGAGACGCAATGATAAAATATATGCTAGACCAGAAACCATCAATAATGTGTTTATTGGAGACGCATTTGACGAGCGAAATGACAAATATACTGAATAAGCGATGGGAGCAAAAGGCATATCACTCTACTTTTTTCTAGTTATGCTAGAGGGGTCTCTGTGTTGGTCCATAGATCCGCCCTATATGAAGAAGTGGAGACATGGATAGACACAGAGGGACAATATGTGATGGTGATCTGTAAGTTGCATGGACAATTATTATGCATTACTACTATATATGTTCCACCGCCTTACACTAGTGTCAAAATTAGAGAGGTGGGGGCGTGGCTTGGCCATGGTGGTGTGAGGACGTGAATCCTTAGAGCTCCTCAGACCAGGTGCCATTTATCTGCTAAATCTGCAGCAGCGGTGGCAGAATATGTCCAGGAGGAAGACAGGGGGGAAGCAGGGGACGATCCCTACCTCACGGAGCAGCAGTGCAGCGGTGGATCGCCTTTTCAAAGGTGGGAGGCCTTCACTAACGTCCAGGCCTGTGCAGTCGGGTGCCAGAGTACAGCACTTGGTCCAGACGCAGGCGAGCCCTGAGGCAGCAAGAGTGTGTGCTGATGTGGGAGCTATGCAGGAGAAAGGCAGCGGTGAGCTCCGGTCCCCCCCCTGACAATGCAAGGTATGGAGGGCTGCTATGGATCGCTGAGGGGAGATTCTTGTAGCCAGAATGCCCCCCCCTGGGAACACAGGGAGTGCAGGCCCCTTGGGAGAGCATACCACCCCAGAAGGTATCCCTAGGAGACAGACTCCTGCTACAAGTGGAATGCAAGAGGGAGGACAGGCCCTGCAAGGCATTAACCCTGTGATGTCCTCAGCAGATGCAGACCGTATTTTACAACTACTGGCAGCTCTTCCCACTTAAAATGATCTGGACTGCCTTGTGACCAGGATGGAGGCTGCACATGAAAGAGCAATCTCTATTGTTAAAGGGGACATTGACCAGCTTAACACCCGCACTGCCGAAATAGAGGAGGCGGTGTCTGTTCTCTCTGAAAGGGTTACCATGTTGGAACGAGATCTCTCCAGGTCTGAAATGCATGTACAAACATCTCCATCCTGCTGGATGACCAGGAAAACAGAGGGAGGCGGAATAATATCCGTCTGAAATGCTTCCAGAGAATATTTCATCAGCTTCCCTTTCAAAGTCAGTCATCTTAATTTTCAACAAGATCACTGGAAACCCGGAGGACAATTCATACATGATCGACAGAGTACACCGAGTGTACCGTCAGAGGCCTGTGGATGCTTCTTCCCCACGAGATGTTCTGTGCAGATTACACTATTACACGGTTAAGGAAGCCATCTTGAGGCACGCCTGGACCCGTGGGACTGTCTCGTATGAGGGGTCAGAAATAAAGCTCTTCCCAGACGTCTCTGCTCGAACCCTTTATATGAGACGTCAGCTTATGCCAGTGCTCCAAAGAATTAAGGAGAAAGGAGCCTCCTACAGATGCGGCCATCCATTTCATCTTATTGTTCGTCACAACGAAACGCAGTTCCTCCTGAAACACTCAGAGGACTTGGAGGGTCTTTTTCATTTTCTGGACATTCCTGCAGTCGAAATCCCCAACTGGTTGCAGCTGGACAGACCTCCCGGCCTATCTCAAAGAAAGAGAAGAGGCAGTCGTACATCTCGGGGGCCACGAGGAGGTCCATGGGAGTCCGTGAGTGCTGGGGGGCCCGCTCTTGGAAATCCAGATTGATGGACATGTTTCTGACAGGATGCCTTTGTCTTCTCTGATGGAGCAGAGGGGACGGGGGGAAATGCGCAATTCTTCAGACTTCATGGCTGGATGGAGTGTCTGACAGACATTTTTCTTTTGCGCAAGATACGTCCGCTTATCCCTTTGCAGATGGACTTAATACATCTAGTATTATTGTACAAGTCTTTTCATATTTGACCTTAAGTTTTATTAGTTAACATAACTTAAGTTAAGTGCCTCTCACCTAGACGCTGTCAAGCGGAGGGGTGAGATGTGAATTGATAGATTTAGCACATTGTATATTCTCATTTATCCCTGGAATCTGAATGGCTTTGACCCCTGGTTTTCCACGCACCCAGAGGGGTGTTCTCACTTCCGAGAACACCAGGTCTCAAACGTTTGAGACCATTTAGAATTGTATACTTGTATTCTGATTTCGTTCTTCATTTTTCTTTCTCCTTGTCTAGATCTTTCTGTCTCAGACTTTCATACCTCTTTTCCCCCTTTCTTCTTACACACTTAACCTCCCCTTTCTCGTCCTTTAATTGCAGGGGGGCATCTCCACCCAGATAGGTAGTCATGCACGGACCGGTGACAGCCGATGTGAAATGTGGAAATATTAATGTTAAGGGATTACATAGTCCAGGCAAGAGATCCATTTTAGTTAACATGTTGAGAAGGGCTCTTGTTCAAATTGCTTTTTTACAGGAAACACATATGTGCAAGCACAAGCCTTTCAAGATGTCGAACCGTTGGTTTCCCGAGGTATACCACAGCTTCTCTTCTAGCTCGAAGTCCTGTGGGACTAGCATTCTCATCTCTCGTTCCATCCCTTGGGAGTACCTGGATTCTCGGAGTGATGACGCGGGACGGTTGCTCTTGGTAAAGGGTAGGATGGCCTCGCACATATACACTTTAGCCTCAATATACTTACCTAATGTGGGCCAAATTACGACATTAGCGGACATCCTAGAACCTAGGGAGGATTTTGTGGAGGGTACACTCATTGTGGGGGCATATTTCAATATAGCTTTGAATCCGGCCCAGGATACCTCTTCGGGCTCTTCCGCACATTCATTGTCTGCCTTACGCAAGCTTAGGCGCATGTTACATGATTATCAATTTTTGGATACTTGGAGGCTTCCTCATCCATCCGATAGGGATTACTCGTTTTATTCAACAGCTCATGGGAGTATATTCCAGACTTGACTATCTTTTTTATCAAGCATAGTGAGCTTGCCAGGGTATCCCAGGCCCAAATAGAGAATATAACATTCTCAGACCATGCTCTCTGCACGGTGTGAGAGAGTGGGGCCATTGATATGTGACGGACGGTACGTATCTCCCAGAATGCGTACAGAAACATATTAGAGCCCTGCATAGTGGTCAGTCCAGTAACCTCCAGGCCGGGTTATGCAGGTGGCTCATGGCCACGGTTCTCGTTTAAAAGCTCTTTGTAAAGGCCTGGGTGGGGCAGAGTTGTTTTGTAAGATGCAGAGCAGGAAGCTGAGGAGAGCTCAGGCCTGTGTGGAACTATAACACAGGTCTGTGGACACCCCGGGAAGAGCAGAACGGGGTATCGTAAGACCGTCTCCTACGCAAGGGGTGCCTGTGTGACGGGGACCCGTATGGACGGTGCACAACCCGGCTGTGTTCCGGATGACTTTACCTGTACAGCGAGGACAATAAAGCTGTTTGGATCGGACTGTTTTGGGTCACTGCCTCTTTGTCGTCCTGGGGAACCCTGATGCTGCTGCTGGGATTCCTGATGCTGCCGCTGGGATTCCTGGTGCTGCTGCTGGAACAGACCCAATTGCTCCTATTGCTTTTGCTGAAATGTTACCAACTGCCGCAGAAGCTCCTCCATGTTATCAGCCGGTTTATACTGTAGCGTAGCCGGCCTAATTATGGACATGCAGAGCCGTCACAGTCTTCAGCTGGTAGTCAGGCCTGCTTCCAGTGGTGCAGCGGTGGGATATACCTCAATGCTCCTTGCCCGCATTCTCCACCATAATGTAGCGGGGTGGGGGTTCCCCAGGACGACAAAGAGGCAGTGACCCAAAACAGTCCGATCCAAACAGCTTTACAGGTAAAGTCATCCGGAACACAGCCGGGTTGTGCACCATCCATACGGGACCCCGTCACACAGGCACCCCTTGTAGTAGGAGACTGTCTTACGATACCCCGTTCTGCTCTTCCCAGGGTGTCCACAGACCTGTGTTATAGTTCCACACAAGCCTGAGCTCTCCTCAGCTTCCTGCTCTGCATCTTACAAAACAACTCTGCCCCACCCAGGCCTTTACAAAGAGCTTTTAAACGAGAACCGTGGCCATGAGCCACCTGCATAACCCGGCCTGGAGGTTACTGGACTGACCACTATGTAGGGCTCTAATATGTTTCTGTACGCATTCTGGGAGATACGTACCGTCCGTCACATATCAATGGCCCCACTCTCTCACAACGGTTGCGATACTATTGCAATCTCCCATACCGCATCAGTGGCAGTGGAGGTTGAACAGGTCCCTTTTGGATAATCCTGAAGTTTTAAATGTGATAAACACTTCCCTGACAGAGTATTTTGCCCTGAATACCCCGGAGGATACTCCCCCAACATCAGTTTGGGAGGCCCATAAGTCTGTCATTAGAGGCATATTTATTCAACAGGGGGCAAAACTGAAGAGGGAAAGAGAACTAGAGATATCTACGCTTCTGGCGCGGCTGAAAGACATAGGCGGGCTTTGCATGTTGCAACATCGCAAGCCGATGCTGCGATGTCGCACGCGATAGTCCCCGCCCCTGTCGCAGGTACGATATCTTGTGATGGCTGGCGTAGCGAAAATTATCGCTACGCCAGCTTCACATGCACTCACCTGCCCTGCGACCGTCGCTCTGGCCGGCGACCCGCCTCCTTCCTAAGAGGGCGGGTCGTGCGGCGTCATAGCGACGTCACACGGCAGGCGGCCAATAGCGGCGGAGGGGCGGAGATGAGCAGGATGTAAACATCCCGCCCACCTCCTTCCTTCCGTAGAGCCACCGGCGGCAGGTAAGGTGAAGTTCCTCGCTCCTGCGGCATAACACACAGCGATGTGTGCTGCCGCAGGAACGAGGAACAGCATCGTACCTGTCGCGGCAGTATAATTATGGAAAAGTCGGAGCCTGCACCGATGATATGATAACGACGATTTTGCGCTCGTTAATCGTATCATCTAGAATTTACACACAACGATGTCGAAAGTGACGCCGGATGTGCGTCACTTTCGATTTGACCCCACCGACATCGCACGTGCGATGTTGCAATGTGCAAAGCCGCCCTTAGAGAGACCCGACACAAACAATTACCCTCCACGGAATTGGGCGGAGCGCTCTTTAAAGTCCGGGATGATTTACGGAAAATGCTTAACTCTAAGGCGAAGGGGGTTTTGGCTCGTTGTCGTCGGCATTTCTATGAATACGGAAATAAATGCAGTAAGACGTTAGCAAGAGCCATTAGACAGCAACAAGCGTCGACCTTCGTCTCTAAAATCGCCTCTTTACCCCATCAAAACACCATGTTACATTCATCCCTGGAAATTGCGGAAACTTTTAAAAAATTCTATGCGGCCCTCTATAATTTAGATGCAAGCAGTCCTCCAAAGTCCACTAATGCTGTGAATAACAAAATTATAGATTATATTAGAAAGGCAAAAATGCCGCAGCTAACGGAAGCGGAGGTGGCAGCATTGGAGCTTCCAATTTCAAACAAAGAGCTGTGGGATGCTATAGCATCCTCTAAGTCAGGAAAGGCACCGGGCCCTGATGGACTGCCCCTCACATATTATAAAAAACTCAGAGACAAGCTGACACCACACCTTCTGCTGGCCTTTAACTCCAGAGCTCAGGCGAACTTTACTCCCAGTGTGGATTCTCTAAGGGCACATATTACTGTAATACATAAGGTGGGAAAGGACCCGACACAATGTGGTAGCTTTCGCCCAATTTCACTTTTAAACGTTGACACTAAACTCTTTGCAAAAATTCTTGCAAGCAGATTGGCACCTTTGCTCCCAAAGATTATCCATCCAGACCAAGCAGGGTTCATGGCGGGGTGCGAAGCACGCGATAACACCATCAAGGCCATCAACCTAATGTATAAGGCTAAATTAAGGGGCATTCCGTCCATGCTGCTCTCGACAGACGCTGAAAAGGCGTTTCACAGAGTAGACTGGACATTTATGGAGGCCACGCTCAGAAGTCTGGGGTTGGGGAACGGAATGTTGAGATGGATATTGTCTCTCTACTCGGCCCCTTCAGCTAGGGTACGGGTGAATGGGATCCTCTCGGACTCATTTAATATCTCAAACGGCACTCGCCAAGGATGCCCGTTACCCCCATTGATATTCATCCTGACTCTGGAACCCTTCCTCAGACACATACGAGCCAATAGTGACATCGCCATAGCGGTCCGCCAGACCATACATAAAGTAGCCGCATACGCGGATGATCTTTTGTTTTTTGTATCCGCGCCCAGAATAGCCCTCCCTAACTTGATGAGAGAATTTCAGGTCTACGCACAACTGTCCAATTTCAAAATTAACTTCTCAAAGTCTGAAGCGTTGAATATAAACCTTTGCGCTAAGGAGGTGGAGGAGTTGAAGTCGTCCTTTAGCTTCAGGTGGGCAGCCCAGTCTCTCAGCTACTTGGGGATACATCTCACTAGTGACCTCAGTCTCCTATACCAAAATAATTTTCCTACCTTGCTTGCCTCAATTAGGAGGGACTGTGACCGATGGGGGAAGACTCTGTTCTCCTGGTTTGGTAGATGCCAAATGTACAAAATGAACATTTTGCCCAGGATCTTGTACGTGTTACAAGCGCTCCCAGTTAAGATTCCTTCTGCCTTTTTTAAGACACTTGAATCGGTCCAGTGCTCTTTTATATGGGCAGGGAGGTCAGCACGCATACGACGAACAATCCTGTCGAGACCCAAACACAGAGGGGGCATCGGCTTGCCTGATGTGAGACTATCACTTGGCAGATCTATTTAAAATTTAACTTTTAATTCATTATTTAAGATATAAGGACATACAACTTAAAATCACTAAACATTGTGGTCTAAATCTGATTGATATATATAATCGTTCCTTATGGAGTGATTTCCTATCCAGACAAAAGTCTGTGAGTAATCTCTATATTATTCCTGTCATGAATGACCACTAATGTTTGCTACTTAAAAGACATAAAGCAGTAGCCTCCCCAACATGTTTCACCACACTGGCGTCATCAGGGGGCTGAGGCTAATACTGACTTACTCTGTGTTTGAGGACCTTTTATAGTCTGAACCAAATACTGACAGCAATAGTGACCAATAGTAATCAATGTCATATAGTGTGAGGAGAAAGAGGAGCCTGTCATATTGAAAGGGGTGTGTTTCCCTTTAAATGCCACAACTGATTTCTGAGGATGAATACAAAGAGATGTATAACCCTCATCCCACTCTGGCCACGTTCTATGGACTTCCCAAAGTGCACAAGAACGTGGTCCCAATACCCGGTAGACCGATAGTCTCGGGTAATGATTCCCTTACAGAGGGTGCCAGCAGATATATAGATGAACTATTATCCCCATTTGTACAGGTGTTGCCATCCTTCATCAGGGACACAAAAGATCTTGTCCTAAAGTTGCGTGGCCTTAATGTTTCAAAGACAACCATCTTGACTAGCTTGGATGTAGAAGGGCTATATAGTAACATCGATCATGAATTGGGAATAGGAGCAGTTGCCCACTTTCTAGCAGCAAAGGGTAAACAATTCACACCTCATAACGAATTCTTGTTATCACTCTTGCGTTTTGTTCTGACGCACAATTTTTTTACCTTTGGCGGTACCCTATATCACCAGATTAGGGGTACCGCCATGGGTATGACTTGTGCGCCCACTTTCGCAAACTTATTTTTGGGATGGTGGGAGGATGTTTTTGTGTTTTCTGAGGATTTGAGTTTTTACACTAGCCACATTTTGTTTTGGGGTAGGTACATCGACGATGTACTTATCCTATGGGAGGGTGAAATAGATATTTTCCAGGATTTTGTTACTATCCTGAATAACAATAGGATTGGTATGTATTACACCCATGAAATTGGTAATATAACCATCACGAACGATTATATATATCAATCAGATTTAGACCACAATGTTTAGTGATTTTAAGTTGTATGTCCTTATATCTTAAATAATGAATTAAAAGTTACATTTTAAATAGATCAGTCTTTAGTTTAGGGTCTCTAGTTGCCATTGGCAAATTGTAAATTGATTGTTGTTTACCCCTACGCTGACTGATAGAACGAGTTTTTTTCAGTAGCTATCACTTGGCAGGACACCTTACCAGAATTGTAGATTGGTACAGGAACGGTACGCAGAAGGTGTGGGTGCAGTTAGAGCAGTCCTTCTCCCCCATACCATTAAATAAACTGCCGTGGGTACTCTCTGAGGTTCCAGTGCTGTTAAAGGCACACCCAACCATTGGCCCAACAGTAACATACTGTGGTACGGCCTCGGTTCGTGCGGGATTGATCCCCTCCCATTCTAGAATGACCCCTATCCTGAACCATCCTTCTTTCGAGCCAAGTAAAACGGACCCCATATTTCAAATCTGGGTGCATAATGGGTTAGATCGGGCGGAGGATTTTGGGGACGATGCGGTTTGGCCCTCAGTATCCATGTTGGCTGCTAGACAGACCTCAGCTCCGCTTGGACAGTCTAGATGTTTGCAACTCGCACATTTTTTCAGTAAGCTTTCGCCTAGGACTCGCTTTTTGCTCCCCAAGACACAGTTTGAACTCCTGTGAGGGGGAGTGGGCCCTGTGCATCATTCACTTTCGGTAATCTACGCAATGTTGTCCTCCCCCCCGATCAGTCTCCTCCTTCTTTCATCCTACAATGGGAACGGGACCTTGGTATTGCCTTGTCTCCTGACCAGAGGGAGCGGGTGTTTTCACTAGCACACAGCTCATCCATTAGCTCTAGGTTCCAGGAGGCCAGCTACAAATTGCTCTCTAGATGGTACATGGTGCCAACCAAGGTGCACACCATATTTCCGTTGGCGGACCTCACTTGCTGGAGGTGTGGTAGGGAGGAAGGCACATTGCTTCATGTGTTTTGGGAGTGCGAGGTGATCCGGCCGTTCTGGTCGGGAGTATCCGATATTATTCGGAAGGTGTCCAGAACTACTGAGGAATTGGGACCGGCGGCCTTCCTGCTTCATCACTGTGGGACCCCTTTAAAAACCTACAGATCCTCACTGAGGAAGTTCCTTATAATGGCTGCTAGGTCAAGCATTCCTGAGAGATGGAAAAGTCAAGCGCCACCTACGGTTTCACAGTGGATTGCCAGATCCAATGAACTCATGCACATGGAGGACCTGACCTCTTCTGTGCATGACTCCTACACAAAATTCTGGGCCACTTGGAGAGAGTGGATGGACTTCCAACAAACAGTGGAGTACCGAGACCTGGTGGGGGATTGCGCAGGGTCCAATGGTGGGGCATCATTGTAGGTCTGGAGTGGCGCTTGGCTTGGGTTCGGAGAGACGGTGTGTTGCCTTGCCTTGTTTACCCTACCTCCCCTCCCCCCACTTCCCTTTCTTCTATACCCCCTGTTCTGGTCTTTTCTTCTTCCTTTTTCTTTCTCTTCTAATCTGCTTTAGGCTATCACGTCTGATAGTCTGTTTAAATTCCAGTTGCCTTTCTATTAGGTCTATTGTTTACCTTGTTTTTATTTCACTATTTTCAATATTTGGAATCTTACACTCATCTTGATGTAGTTGGGCCGTTAGGACCTTGGATTGTTTATTATGTTTATGTTGATTCCAACTAATCTAAATAAATAAAGAATTTAAAAAAAAAAAATTAGAGAGGTGAGAGAGCGTTCGGCTAAATGGGGGAATTTGCCATTCTTGTTGGTCGGTGACTTTAATAATGTCATAAATGCATATTGGGACAGGAGCAGAAACTCAAGGGAGGTGAGGAGGGACAGAGCAACAGCATTTGGTATCTTTATTCAAAAATTGGGGTTGGTAGACGTTTGGAGGATAAGGAATTTAGGGGTGACCCGTTTTCCCTGTCACTCAGCGAACCATGGTACGCTTTCCCGTATAGACCTGGCCTTGGGAAATGAACCTATGGACTCTGGAATTTCAAATGTTGAATATTTGGCTAGAGTAATATCGGATCATAGTCCAATACTGGTATCTATTAAAAAACGGGGAGAAGGGGAGAGGCTAACAAGAGAATGGAAGCTACATCCGGTTTGGATAAAAAGTATTGACATGGACGGTATAGCCAGTGAGATTCCGGAATATTTTACCCTTAATAGAGGTAGTGCGGATCCATTGGTAGTTTGGGACGCCATGAAGGCATATCTGAGAGGCCTTTTATTTAGAGACATTTACCGGTGTAAGTCTAGTAGTAGACAAGGGGAAATTGATTGCTTAGAGGCCTTGAAGGGAGCAGAAGCAGAGATGGTAACAGCCCACACCAGAGAATAGGCAGAAGCTAAAAGCAGCTCAGGAAGAAGTTAATAAGGTGCTATTGAAAAAAATAGCTAGGAAACAGGCTTTTCAAAAAGAGAACTTTATGCGGAGGGAGAAAAGGTGGGACATATGTTGTTGGTGGTGACGGCAGCCCAGAGACAATCATCCTTTGTGCATTGCATTCGCACCACAACGGGAGATTTGGTTATGGAGGGGGTAGATATTCTGGACACGTTCGCAGCCTTTTATGAGGAATTATATTCCACTAGAGGGGAGACGAGATAGAGAGACCTAGAGGCTTTCTTAGGTACAATGACATTACCCAAAATTACAGAGACAGAGAAACACAGTCTAGAGGACACTATCACTCTTGAGGAGATAGAGAGCTTTGCATGGCATGGCAAATGAAAAAGCCCCGGGGGTAGATGGTCTGCCCGTGGAGGTATACAAATCTCTGGAAGAAATACTCTTACCCAATTTGCTGAGTGTCTTGGAGGAGGCAAGGGAGAGGGGGACACTGCCAGAGTCTATGAGGGAGGCGATAACAACAGTAATACCTAAAGAGGATAAGGATCCAAAACTCCCCGAATCATACAGGCTTATCTCACTGTTAACGACGGATGTTAAAATTTTGGCCAAAGTACTCTCTAATCAATTAACAGAAATGATATCTACCCTAATCCACCAGGATCAGTTGGGTTTTATGCCTAATAGATCCACGGCAAAAAATATGCGAAGGTTATACCTTAACATGCAACTGCCGGTGGACAATCCGGGACAGAGAATAATAGCTTCATTAGATGTTCATAAAGCATTTGACAGTGTGGAATGGGGATATCTGTGGGGAGTGCTAAGACATATGGGATTTGGCCCTAATTTTATATCCTGGATACAGCGGTTACATGCTAGACCAGTAGGTAAAGTGAGGATTAATGGAATATTGTCACACATGGTGGATTTACAAAGGGGTACTCGCCAAGGATGTCTGCTCTCGCCTCTCCTTTTTGCTCTGGCAGTGGAGCCACTGGCGGCTGCTATACTGCAGAACAGAGACATAAAGGGATTTGTATATGGCCATCTAGAAGAGAAAATAGCCCTGTATGCAGACGAAATTGTATTGTTTCTGGGAGACCCAAGGGCATCGTTGAGCTGTGCCATACAGGTGATCGAGTGGTACGGGGAGGATCTCTGGACTGACTATCAATTGGACCAAATCGAATCTGTTTTAGGTGGACGCGGGAGTGGATAGGTCGATCCTGGGTGACGAGGTCAACAGACTGCGGATTGTGGACCAGTTTAGATATCTGGGCATTCAGGTATCCATGCCAATTGGGAACTACATTACTATTAATCAAGTCCCGTTGATGAAGCAACGGCGAAGTAAGATAACTGCTTGGAATAAGCTTTATTTATCAGTTATAGGACGGGTTAATCTTATTAAAATGGTGCTTATGCCCAAGATACTCTATGTGTAGCACAATTCTCCTGTTTGGATCCCTCAGAGTCACTTTAAGGAGATTGATTCCATGTTCCGTGCTCTAATATGGAAGAACAAACAAGCCAGACTTAAACTCGAGATGGTACAGAGACCGAAGGATGAGGGGGGGCTAGCACTACCCAATCCTGGAATATATTATCGGGCAGCTCAGAGTCAACATTTCAGGGGATGGGCAGATTTAGGGGTGGTGGACCTAGCATCCAGACGGTTAGGGCATGTTCTGAATCGGAAACCATTAGTGTTCGGACTGGAGGACAGATCATTTGGGAGAGTAGGAAAAACGAGCCCCACACTTAGCTTGATGAATAGAATCTGGAGGAAGATCAAGCAAATAAGAGGGACTACAGCAATAACTGAATTCTCTCCATTGTGGGACAATGAAAACTGCTCTGAGATATACAAGATAGGCAAAATTAAGGAATGGGCACGTAAAGGTATATGGTAGTATATGGCGAAAATTCTTAGCCACGGACGTCTGAAATAGGTTACACAAATATAGGATGAGTTTGGGATATCCCAACTTGGGTGGTACCAGTATAAACGGTTGGCGCATGCAGTAGTGGCTCAGGGGGTTAAGCAATCATTGCATAGGGCATATACTCGTAGATCCCCACTAATTATGTGTAAAATGGGATTGAGGAGTAACTCCGACTGTCCTAGATGTAACGGAGAAGATGCCGGCATTTTCCACATGATGTGGATGTGCCCCAGGTTGGCTCCCTTTTGGATAACTGTTTGTAGTAGAATAGAAAGAGCTTATAGATGTAAACTTCCCAGACAACTCCTGGTATGTCTTCTAGGTTACGTGGAGGAAATTAGAGTAGACAACAATTTTAAAATAGTGATAACCAGACTGCTGTATCCGGCAAGGAAAGTAATTGCCAAACACTGGATGCAGGGGGACCCACTGACTAGAGGGGAATATGTCGCATATGTTAATCATATTGTTCGAATGGAGAGAAGCATATATGGGAAAAGGAAACAACTTGCACTGTTTGATAGATTGTGGAATCCGTGGTTGCAATATGGATAAATATTAGAGTTGGGAGATGTTGGACTATGAGCAGAGATCGTTCGTTCTATACATTCCAATATATGCTATTGAAGGGTTAAAATGTAAGATCTTTGATATATGGGTAATATGTACGCTGAGGGGGAAGGGATGTTGGGGAGGGAAAGTTTGTAGTTCTACTCATTATTGATGAAAATATAACACATGTTTTGTATACTTGGTGAAAAATAAAAATGTATCTGATTAAAAAAAAATAAGACGCATTGGATTAAGACGCACCCCAAATTTAAAGATAAAAAAAAATTAAAAATGGGGTCCGTCTTATACTCTGGTGTTGTCTTACCGGAGGGGGGCAGCAGTGGTGGTGAACCGGGGTCACAGGAGACAGAGGATGTGCTGGCAGCCGCGGCGGCGGGTCAGTGGTGGCAGCAGCGGCGGCGTGTCAGTGGCAGCAGGTCAGTGGTGTAGCAGGCCGGTGCGGTGAGTGTCCTAGTCTGTCCGCGGTCCCGGTTCAAATGATGGCGCCTGAAGCGGCGCATGCGCAGAGGGAGCTCTCATCCAAGCGTTCCATCTGCACACGCGCTGACTTCCGGAGCGGCACGTGCGCAGATGGAGCTCTCATCCAAGAGCTCCATCTGCGCACACGCTGACTCCCGGCGCCATTATTTGAAACTGGGACCGCGGACACACTGGGACACCTGCCGCACAGCCACCCGCCTGCACGCAGAGAGTGGCAGCCAGCAGACCGCCCGCCCGACCACCCGCACAGAGAGGCAACCGACACCGACAGCCACCAAGGTGCCCGCACGCAGCCACCAAGCCGCCCGGCCGCAGCCACCCGGCCGCCCGCACAAAGCCACCCGGCCGGCCGCACACAGACAGCCCCCCTGGTAAGCTATATTCGGATTTTAAGACGCACCCCTCATTTTCCTCTCAAATTTTTGGGAGGAAAAGTGCGTCTTATAATCCGAAAAATACGGTACTTCCAGAAGTCAGAAGAAACATGTTTCAGGACATTTAACGGACACAATCACTGGTAACAACGCAAAGAGGACAATATTACATGTATCAAAGCACTTCATCACTTACCATAATAGATCCACTGTACATTTGCAAGCATAGGTTATTGAGAAAGTGACCAAACCAATTAAGGAAGCCATTAAAAACTATACACCTTCTCAGTGGAGAGGCCTTCTGGATTAACCATCTAGGCATATGCGTCCCCAATGGGTTAAATCAAAGTACGGAAATTATGTTCCATTATTAGGACCTTAGTGTCATTTATCTGAGGTCATTGTCATTACCCTGATATCAATACATGGTAGGTTATTATTATTTTCATAACATCTACTAAAAGTTTGGGTCACATTTAATAAGGAATAAATTAAGATATTAATATATCTTTACCACTAGTTATGTTAGGTGGATACGTTTTCCTAGTTTATTGCAATCGATTGCTTTATACTTAAACCATGCATATCGGAGTATTGTGTTCAATGACTATAGCAATGTGTATAAACACACTACCTACAGGGTATGCTGGTCTTATAACCTTAGATATTGCTCTTTTTTCTGATACATATATTGGCAATACCATTTCACTTTAATTTTGCTGACATTGACACATTTGCTGACACATTCCTTGTATTTATAGAAATCTGTTTGCTATCTCATATATACAGGACTATTAATATTATTGATATTATCAAGTAAGAGCAATTTTTAATCAATATGTTGCTTCATAATTAGTTTTCCAGCTATCTAAGGTGTTTGATTTTATTTTCACACTTAATGTCAGATTATGTTGAATAATGTGATTTCCACAACGTTGGGTGCAGTGCCAAGTAATTTATATGGACTTCTTTATGGAGGCATGCTAGCATTGAGAAAGGCCGCAATGGCCTCTAAAATGCTTAGCTTTATGCCACCCATGATCACTGGTCACTACATCTGAACATCACAGGGTCAGTTTGAATTTCAAAGCACTGCTTTGGATCTTTATTTTTTCAATAAAGACTTGGAATTTTATCCTAAATTTGGAGCTGGATTTTCTATTTTTTGGATTCACCATGGTAGCTCAGAGCAATTTTCCCTGCTCCACGCGCTACACCACACTGCTTCAGGAGAGCTGGCTTTTCTATTTGTAAAAAACCCTCAGGTCTGAGCTCGGACCACTGTGGCTTACAGGACTCTTACACCGAGGCCCTGACGAAGAAGCGTAGGTGTGAACCTTGTAGAACTTTACTAAGGTAGCAGCTTTGCAGAGATGGGAGATGGAAAATTGGTGATGGATGGCCCAGGAAGCAATCACTGCGTGAGTGGAGTGAGCCATGACCCTGAGTGAGCACAATCTGTCTTTTATTCCATAAGCTTCCAGGATGGCAGCCTGGATCCAGGGAGCGATGGTGGCATTAGAGGCAGGATTGGACATGAATCAGATGTCCAAAGAGAAGATACTGCCAGTGAAGGAGAGCAAGGAAGATCACCTCAAGTTCCAAAATGTTGATGGGCAGAAGTGCTTTGTGTGCATTCCAGCAACCCTGGACTGTGAAACTCTAAAAGACTCCTCCTGGCTGTCGTCTGTCATAATGACTTTCCAACGTATCGGAAGAAATGATCTTCTCTGTCGAACAAGAGGGTAGTACCTCCATTAACCCAGGTACTTTTTGACTCGGAGAGAAAGTGAAAGAGGCTGGTCCAGGGAAGGAGTCAATTTGTCCCTCTTGATAGGAGAAAGAGTTGAAGAGGACGAGTTTGGAACTGTGCAATGGGACTGATTCCATTGTGCTACCATTTTGCTAAGAACATTCATGCAAAAACAAAGGGCGCAAGGAAAGGGACGTGTGAGAAAAGAAATACTAAACAATAAAACTGAGCACTATTTTCGTGTAGAAAACTGCACACCCAAGAAAGTTATGCGCTGGGATAGAATCAGAGACATCTTTGACTTGTTGACAATCCAACCGAGACGGTGAAAAGTGTTTAGAGTAATTTAAAGGTTCTTGAGGTATTCCATGCAGGAAGTGGCTTTGACTAAAAGGTCATCCAGATAGGGAATGATTTGAATTCCTCTAGTCCTAAGCATGGCCATGACAGCTGCCATTATCTTCATGAAAACTCTGGGCACTAGTGAGGTAAGTAGCGGCGGGGGAAAATACAAACTGCTTCACAATACAGCCTGGTAATTTCGGGTATTGTGAAGAAGTTTGTATTTGACCCCCCCCCCTACTCACCTTGCTAGTGAACCAGTCTCAGGACAACGAATGGGGAGACTGTTCCAATTTTTCTCAGTCACCTTGTAAATGTATTCTCTTTGCGCCTGGTTGCTTTATTAACGTCTTCATTACAGCAACGAGTGCGAATGGTGGTATATGTGTCAATTTTTGTGATAGAGAATACATTGATCACATTTGATTTTACCGCAGTGCCTGTTGTCACAGGCGTTTATATGTTTTGTTTGTCAATTGGGTCTCTTGATTTTAACTGTTTAAGTAAAGGTTACGTTTTAATCTATTTTCTACCCTTGCCGAATTATTCACATGTGAAGACTGGTCAAAAGGCTGCTGGGAAATCCATGTACAGGACAGGAGATGTGCCGATCCACTGATGTTTCCTGAGTGTACCTAATGTCTGTGTACAAGTATGGAGGAGAAGGGGGGTGGATCTGAAATAGGTGCACAAGTTCTCGTACGGCAAAGGTAAGAAAAAAAGCCTGATAGGCTGTAAAAGAGGGAGGTGCAGAGAAAAGGGTGAGTGAGAAGCCTATGAATTTGTAATTCATCAGCACAGCTGAGGGCGTGGCCCTGGCACAGTTGTAGGCACTAGAACCACAAAGGTTAGTATTGAGGTAGCAATTATATCAGAACACCACTACTATGACTACTCTCCTAAAAATATATTTTATTAGATATCATAAATATTAAAACAGAACAATAGTCATGTTCTTATTTCTTCAAAACATTTAAGATCACATAGACATACATATAGCGTGCAGGTGTCAACCAAGGTTATACCCACGCCTGAGCGCGGCCTCAGAAAGTGGTTGATATAGAGGAGGACAGAATATAGTTGTTACTAAGTCACTGTCAGGCTGATACTGGTTGAATGTTTACTGTATCTTCCTTATGGCTAGTGGATAAATGTCCTAACTACCATTGAACTTCTCTATACTTGAGGTATACGTGCGCCTCACTGTCCTTACCGACCTCTAGCCTCAAGTATAGAGAAGTTCAATGGTAGGTAGACAGTGACAACTATATTCTGTCCTCCTCTATATCAACCACTTTCTGAGGCCGCGCTCAGGCGTGGGTATAACCTTGGTTGACACCTGCACAGTTGTAGGCCTCAGCAGAATCGGGGGCCTAAATTAGAGATTGTAGTCATTGCAGTGGCCTGAGTGGCGTGGAGACCGACTGAACCCCCAGAAATGGAGGATTGTAAGGCCGAGGGAAAAGGAGATGGTTAGGGCAGGTCAGACTGGGGATGTATTGCTTCACAAAATAAAACATTCCTATTTTATCTGACCCTCTTGCATATTCTCTTTTTTTTTTTCTTCTTCTTCTTAAGGAATCCCCACTGTTTGCCAGGACCTAGTAGAAAAGAAATATTGGTCCTGAAAACCCGGAATCCACTTTGCAGGTTGGAGGTGGAAAACGGATATAAGTCTTGAACATTGTCTGTTGGACATCTGAAAGGTATTGGATCAGTCTGTCAACCGTGTACGTCAAGCTCTTCAAGGTGAGCGAAAAGGAGGGAAGGACCGTCATCTTTAGAACCCCAAACACTCTTTATGTGTTAGGTGGGGTAAGGGTCCTGCCGGACAGACCAGAGAGATAATAGTAGTGATGTAGTCCCACACTGTGCTCTAGGACTATAAGGAATGACAGAGTGACGCTGTGTCTGAACGAAAAAAGGGGAAATCATTAATAAAACAACAAATTTATGGTAGAAACAGGGTTGGTGCTGTCCCCTGTCTGCCTCCTACTGACACTAAGCTAAAGCTGAATTATCTTTGAGACAATTGGTGGGTGTACACTGCTAGGGAAGAGCTAACTTCCTTTATATTGTCAGCCTCCTTGTGGCAGCAGCATACAACCAGGGTTTTCTGTGTCCCCAATGAAGTGATAATGAAAGCTCTACTTGCCAGTTGGTAGTTCTTGTGCAATCCTATGCGCAATAGCTGCTGCCCATTCTGGGTTACTGATAGACGTAAGATATGACTGGATTGTCAGTACAGTCTTAGCCGTTTCTTTGTTGATAAGAGAAGAACTCTCGTTATTCTTCAGCTTTAAAGCTTTGGGCCTTACATTTTTCTCAAAAACATGCTTCACAGCTGTCATGTACAGAGTGTCAAGTGAAACCTAAAATTGCAGAAAGAATGTTAGACAAAAACAGTAAAACTGATGGATGGTTAAAGGGGTTATCCACTACTAGGACAACCCCTTCTGATTTCACATTTCCCCCAGGTAAAATAATAAAACCCAAACTCCCGTCCCGTACTGGCACTGCTCCAGCAGCTCGCGGTGCTTGGGCTCACGTGCGATTGTAACATCACACGAGCCCCGAGTCCAATCAGAGCGAGCAGGCTTCTGTCTTTCCGTCTTTGGACCAAACGACTTAATCAACATGGAGTGAGTGTAGCAGCTACACTCACTTCCTGTTGATTGCTTGCTTGGTCCGAAGGCTGGGAAAAGGAAGTTGGTGCTGGCTGGACGCGGGGCTCACATAACGTCACAACTTCACATGAGTGAGCCACAGCACTGGTATGGGAGGTGAGTATAGTCTTAATATTCTACCTGGGGGAAACATGTGGAATCAGAAGGGGTTGTCTTAGTAGTGGACAATTTAATATGAAAAAGTCTTCACCATCCAAAAATACTGATACACGTTCCATGAGATTCAAATATTATTACGTTGCATTTTAAGGAAGAAAATTTCTTTGTGTAGGTTTATAAAAAATAGTCTTTAGCAATAAGCTACAACTATCATTTTGTAGCATTCTTTATTTTAAAAAAGAAAAAAAAAAAAAAGAAGAAATTCAAACATAAAAAGTACATGTAATATTTATAGTGCTGTATTGCTGGTAAGCAAAAGCGAGAACTACACTGACAAGTAAATTATTCTTCCAGAACCCATGAGTAACAGATAAAGGATCATGTTCTACAGCGCAACAGTTGGGGTGAGGGAATTCGAACCAAACACAGATTCACCGCTCGGGTGCTTTACATATTAACACTCGAGCACCGCTGTGCTTATGTACGCGTGGTGCTCAGCCAGTGTGAGCCGCTTGCAGTGTTTGAACAGCTCGCATTGGGGGTAACAACAGCGTGATCGGGTGTAGTGTGCCCCCGGAAGTGTTCTGTTTATGACTGGCTGCATGTGAGCGGATACCTAAACTGCCCTGTTAGTGACTTCAACTGGGGTTCAGGTTAAGTCCGGGTCCCAAACCGAACTTAATTTAAAGTCCGGATGAAGCTGCCAAACTAAACTTCAACGGGTCCACTCATCTCTACTCAACAGGAAACCTAAAAGAAAATAAAAATGCAAAAACCACTTCCCCTTTCAGAGGATTCCAAAGTAGTTTAAGAGGAACTGTACAGAAATTCTGCATACACTACAAATATCTATTTCTTTTCTTTTTTCACCATAATGTAGCAGCAAAAAATAGAATTTTCAGAACCCACTGCAAACTGCTGAGAAGTAATATGGAAGGGTACTCTCAAGGGTTTAAAAAATAAAAATACTGGTAAGTCAAACCCCTTACTGCTGAAAACTGGTTTCAGCTTACTCACCAATTTAGCTTTTAAATTATTTTGAGTGTATATTTTAGAAAACCTTAAAAATGATATCATTTTAAAAACTGCACCCCTCAAAGTATTCAGGAGGTTTGTTAACCCTTCAGATGCTTCACAGAAATTTAATTATACATTAATTCAACCTTATATTTATTTAATTAAAATATTGCTTTAGCCTCAATTTTTTTTATTTTCACAAGCTTTAATGAGATAAAATTAATTGAAACAAGTGTTAAGAAATTTCTACTGAATACACCAATATCTGGTACATGGTTGGAATATACTATTTAAACACTAAAAAAAAAAAAAAAAAGACAACAGTATTTACCTGCCCAGATTACAGCAACTAATGCACTAGCAGGGTAATTGCTTAGTATTAGAATTGCAAATTAATAAGCCTTGTATACGGTGCTAGTCACGCACGTGGTTCACAGTGCCTGGCCAACAGCCTATTATGATGCCATACTATTAGATTAGGTAGAACATACCGTTCCAGCCACTGCTGGAGCAGTTTGCAGCTGATCGGTAGGTATGCCAAGTGACAGACCACAATCGATCCTATATTGATGCATGTGCACACGATCAGGAATAGCAGCGGTTTGGATGCAGTGTGTTTTCACTATGTCCAAAACGCTGGGTTGTACAGAGGAAGCACAGTGCATGGGATCTAAATAAATCCCATGAACACTGGGCTTCTTTTTTTCCACAGCATAAAATGACCTGCGGCGCGGCTTACAGAGCTGCAGCAAGTCAATTTACGCTTGCAGAGACATGAGTGTTCTCAGCCGGGATAACATAGCGAAAGTAGCAGCGCCAAACTCTGATCGTGGGTAGAGATCCTGCGTTCTCCTATGGAGAACACTTGCTTCTCTGCAAGAAGAGACCAGCTGTGTCCAGGACGCAGCATGTGCGGATCGTGGGTACATACCCTTCAATCATTAGAAGCACTTTAAGTTGGTTCTCCATTCTGCAGCACTGCCATATATGTTAACGTTAACTGTCGTTTGGACACGCTGTGAGATAAGGAGGGGCCATTTGACTTTGGGAACATGGATTTTACTGGACTGTTTTTTGGGAGCCGTGTACTTTTGCAGCACATTAGAGCTACTGGTAACATAAATTAATCTGTTTTTCCACTGACAGATATGAATGAGGCTTGACTTTTTGCAGAATGAGGTGACGTTTTCGTTAGTACCATTTACAGGATAAATAATTTTTTTTTTTCAAAGATCTTTTATTGAAGTTTATCAACAGCATAGTAGAAGACATACAGGGTAAGTGCAATTATGACATTAAGACATAGAAAGTGAACCATTAAAAATAGTTCGCCCCATTTCAACATCAAATGAACTAAAGTATCTTACTAAACAAGGAGCATGTGCAAACATAAGGACAGAAGTGAATATAATGTTCACAAAACAATTGAAATAGTTGCTAATATTTAAAGAAACAGTTTTTTTTAATATAAGTCAAAGAGGAATGTAGAAAGTACTACAGAGAAAAGAAGGAGGAGAGAGATAGAAAGACAAAAAGAAGGAAAGAAGGAAGGAAGACAAACAAAAGAAAGGAAAGAAGGAGAGAGAAAAAAAGGGGGGAGGGTGCCATGTATTATTTTTTTTGAACTTCGTTTTATTAACAATTTCAAACATGGTACAACTGACATTTGCCATATTAAAATAGCTTAGTACATAGATAGTAATATTTGAATATAACAATGAACAGTCATATAAAGTCCATAATATCTTTAGCACTTAAGATAGAACAATGTTATTATCCATACTTCTTATCATTTGCACATTTATCTAATTTTATATTGAGCATAAGAACAGCTCTAACTATCAGCATGACCATATTTTGAAAACAAGATAGAAAGAGGAAGAGAAAAAGGAAGAAAGAAAGAACAACAAAAGCCACATTGCATTATTATACCTCAATATACCGTTGGACAGTGTTTCATATCCCAACATCTAACGGGAACCACCATTATCCGCATAATCTCCCTCAAACCTCCGCAAGTGTGTCTGGAGAAGAATTCCACAAACCCTAGATTTTGTTACATTTTCCCGGGCACCCCCAATTATAATATACCACCCACTCATAGACTATAGTTGCATTTACTAGTTTAACCCAGGACCGCACAGTTGGATTCGAATCTTCCATCCAGCTCAGAGCTATTAATTTCCTAGCCAGAAACAATGCCTCTCTGAGGAATATTGTCATGTAATGATCCCAGGACTCTTCCTCCACCACCCCAAACAGGCATATCAAAGGGTCACACAAAACAGGAATCAACACAATCGATGTCAGCAGAGATGTCACTCCCCGCCAGTACGAAGATATATTGGGACAGCTCCAAATCATATGTATGAAATTTGCCCCTGAGAGAGGACACCTCGGGCACTCCAATGTACGAGAACGGACCATACTAAATAATCGAGTTGGAGTAAGGTATGCCTGGTGGACAATGTAGCATTGAATCAACATATTATTAACCGACGGGGATACCACAGTCGGAGATTCCAATATCTCTTCCCATTCCTCTCCCTGTAGAGAGGGAATTAGAGATTTCCATCTATCCTGGGCTGGCAAGGGGTCCGACTCCACCCCCACCGACAACAGGTAAGTATATATAGCTGAGATGAGTCCTCGATGTCCTTGTGATTTTAGAATACCTATCATAGGAAGTGATATCAATTTCCTCACTCCAATTTTCTGTATGTGGGATTGAATCGCTGTGCGAATCTGTAGGTATCTAAAAGCTGTGATCTTGGAACATTATATTCAATCTGGACTTGTTCAAAAGACTTGAAGGTTGTGGTTCCCGGGACAAAAAGATCACCTTATGCACTGACGCTGTGAGTGGCCCAGAATTGCGCCGAGGGGTGATCTCTCAGAGTAAGAAAGTGGCTATTCCCCCATAATGGGTGTTCCGCCACCACCCCTTCGAAGTGTACCACCCTCTTGGCTTGTCACCAGACTAATCTTGCCAACCTGAGGAGGGGTAATTGCCGTGGTGTTCTCAGTCCATCTGATTCCAGAAAACCCACTAAACAAATCAGTCCCAGCCGCGTGTGCCAAGTGACTCTCAAAGTTTGGCAGCTGACATCCAGGCATCCAAGTCTCTAGTGCTCTAAGCTGTCCCGCGAGGTACCAGAGGAAGAACTCCGGTAAAGCCATCCCTCCCAGTCTTTTGGATCTCTGTAAAATGGATAACCGAAGTTTGGGTCTGGATTTCCCCCATATGAAAGAGGTAGTAAGCGAGTTCAACATTGAGAAGAAGGATTTGGATACTGATACTGCACTATGTTGTAGTGTATAGCTAAGCTTTGGAAGTAATATCATTTTGATTAAATTTATTCTGCCAACCACTGACAGGGGTAGCTTGCTCCACAAGTTATATTTAAGTTTAACGTGCTCCAGAAGTGGTGTTATACTCGTCCGCAGGTCTAGTGTATGGTCTCTCTCTATGTGTATTCCCAGGAATTTAAAGCTAGTTACCACTTGCAAAGGTGACCTACCCTCCATTGAAATTCCAGACCCATACATTAATGGCATCAAAGCCGACTTATCCCAGTTGATGCGTAGTCCCGAAACCTCACCAAATTTATCTATAGTGTCTATAACCACCGGTAGAGTTTCTTGCACTCGATCTAAGAAGACAACCATGTCATCCGCATACAATCCTATTTGATCTGTGCGGTCGGCTATAGTGATTCCAGTGATCTGTGGATGAGAGCGGATTCTAATTGCCAAAGCTTCAATAACTAGTGCAAACAATGGTGGAGACAGAGGGCATCCTTGTCTTGTGCCCCGATTCAATGAGAAGGGTGTAGACATAGCACCATTGACTAGTATCCTGGCTGTCGGGGACCTATACAACATATGAATCCAATTACTGAATTTAGGCCCAAAGGCGAATCTCTGGAGGCAGGCAAATAAAAATGGCCATACTACCGAGTCAAATGCCTTGGCCGCGTCCAGAGAGGCCAAGGCCCACTCATTCTCCTGGACCAGTGTGCTATATTGCACTATGGACTGGACCCGTCTTATATTTATAGAGGTGTTTTTCCCAGGCATAAATCCGGTTTGATCTGGGTGAACTATACTCAATATGGCTGAATTAAGCCTGGATGCCAGTATTTTGGTAAAAATCTTGTAATCCACGTTAACTAGGGATATAGGACGGTATGAACCGCAGTCTAGTGGGTCTTTACCCTCCTTCATCAGCACGACTATATGTGCTTCGTATAAGGAGGCAGGTAGAGAGTCACCGACTGAAAAATGTGAGAAGACTTCTAAAAGAATCGGGGCCAATACGTCACAATATTTACTATAGAATTCTATGGGAAGGCCATCTGGACCCGGAGATTTCCCCCTAGCCATATCCGAGATGGCAGTAATCACTTCATCCAGTGTGATGTCCGCCTCCAGAGACTCCCGTTGTGATCTACTCAACGTGGGAAACTCCAAATCCGACAAATATGTCACGCAACTTTGAACTCCATGAGGATTTCTAGAAGTGTATAGGGTTTTATAGTATTCACAAAAGCACTCTAAAATATATTTGGGTCAGAGTTCTATCACTTTGATCTATTAGTTTCAGCCAAAAGGGGTTTAACCTCCAAAATGGTTTACCAACACCTTAGTTAGTCTTCATAGTAAGAATCATTGGGCTGTGATCTGATATGCCCCTGACCCAGTGTACCACGTCATCCACCCAGGTTGCGATATTGCTCGACCCAAAAATATAATCTAGTCGGGACAGCGTGCGTCTAGTAGAAGAATGACATGTATATTCTCGGGTATTAGGATGCTGGAGTCGCCAAAGGTCAATCCACCCACCTCCCTCCGCGCATATATAAACACAAATCGCCCCTCCGGGTCACACCTCACCACCTTCACTTCCCAATGGATATGTCTATGGACCAATAGAGAGACACCCCTGGAGTAGCTGGTGTGGAACACTTGTGCCGACCATTGTACCCACGGTTTGTTTACTAGTCTGGCTGTGTCCCGTGTGAGGTGAGTCTCTACCAGTACCACCAGTTGGGCCTTGACTTGCTTAATTTGGGAGAATACCTTAATACATTTTTTGGGCGATTTAAGGCCTCTGATATTCCAGGTCATAAATATCAGCTCTGACCTGATATCACATAGATCTTTTTATAGAACCAGGATCCCAGGTATAAGATGCTTTCTGCCCTGCAAGTAAGTGTGGTTAACCCTCCAACAGTAATAAGCCTGTCCCTGCAAAGAAATAAAGTTAATGCAATTGCAGCTGTAAACATATAGAACCAATATCGAACTTCAGGACCTTTCCGATAAGTCGTGTAAAACATTTCAAACATCAATGGTGATACCACCACTGAATACAGTGTTCTGGTATAGGTGGTATAAGGGTGCACAAGATAGGGCTCCCATTTCACAAGAACCAATTCCTGGCCAATTCCTCCATCACTCGAGGCACGGGGAAGTCCCATCTGTCTCCAAAGGGGGCTTCAAGCAACCGTGGGAGAAGGGGGTCGCCAGGGAGCACAGAAAATGTCACCTAGGAAAGTAACCTCATTGCGTCTGCCCCTTAGGTTTCGGATGTACCTGTAGCCAGTCCTCAGCCTCAGCAGGTGTAGTAAAAAACAGAGACGACCCTTCATACACTATGTGGAGCCGGGCAGGGTACAGCATAGAGTAGATGATGTTCCGCTCCCTTAATTTCTTCTTCACCTCCATGAAGTGGGCCCTCTGTTTCTGGAAGTCCACCGAAAAGTCCGGAAAGATCGAGAGGGCAGCATTATTGAACTTGAGTTGGGCCAAATAGAGTGCTGTCTCTCTATCTCTGCAGTTGAGCATCCTTGCTAAAAAGGGACGTGGTGGCGCATCTGGAATAGGAGGCCTCGTTGGAACGCTGTGCGCCCTCTCCACCGCGAATGTCAAGGAGAACTCATCTCCGAGATTAGATTTCAACCACTCCTCCAGGAATTGTTCCGGATGCTGACCTTTCGAGTGCTCTGGCAGTCCTATGATCCGTATATTGTTTCGACGCATGCGGTTCTCCAGATCGTCTGCTTTCTGGCGCCATGCATTTACCGATCCGGCCATTGTGGTCATTTTTGTTTTGAGTGTTACAATTTGATCCTCCAGTTCAGACACTTGCGTCTCGACTTCCGCTGTTTGGGCCCTCAGGGATTGCATGTCCTGACGCAGGAGGCCCACCTCTGAATATACCTCCTCAATCTTCCCTGTGAGGGAGCTGTTGCTTGTAGAAATTGCTTGTAGAAGCTGTTCATACACCTGCCTCAGGGTTAAATCATCTTGATTCTCTGACCCGTCATCCAATAGTGCCTGACCTTTTGGGGTGGCATTTTTCTTGGCTTTAGGGGCATCTGCCTGACCACCCCTTGCGAACTCCTTAAGTTTGTCGATAGCTCCACTTTGTTTAGGGGGACTCATATTGATACACTGGGGATTTGCTGATTCTGCCCCCCTCTCTTATCATGCCCCCGTGTTTCTGAATCTGTGCCTTTATAATGTATATTTAGTAATATGTCCGTCACCACTTCCTCACCACGTCCAGAGAGCCGGAAAACAATCACTTATATGGTGGATAATAAGAATGAAGGGAGTCCCAGGGCAGCACAGCACTCAGGGTGTATTTATCAGGATGATGCAGGCCTGCGCAGCGCGGGGACTTCAATATGTGCCACTTATTTGTTTTCATGTATCAGGGAGAATCTGCAGGGCCCGTTTTTCAAGGCACTCTATGGGTTAAAGTCTACTGCACAGCTGCCGGTCCCTTAATGTGCTGCTCACTGACTGCCAGTTACACAGCTAAGGGAGAATTAACTCCCTGTGCTCACCGTTCCCGGGTCTTCAGCTCTGGCCATATATCTATCTGTCACTCCTCACTGCTCTCCGGAGTCACGCGCTGCCGCTCACTGTGAAAATGCAGGCTGTAGGGAAGATGGCTGCCGCTCCACACTCTCCAGCCTCAGGAGATCCAGCGACGCCGTGCAGGAGTTAGGGAACAGCTCCAGTGGGAATCGCCAGCCTCCAGATGGTGTCTCCTGTCACAGCAGCAGGTCGGTGAGTAATTGGGTCAGGTAACCAGGTGTAAACGGCCAGGATAAGATCAGGATTATAGGAGCTCTCTTCCCATGCGTCCTCTCTGGTCGGCTACATTGCCCCGCCCCCCTGCCATGTATTGTTTGACCATGAAAAGATAGTAGGATTACAAACAAAGGCAGAGCCATATCCAGGTCTCCTCGCCATTTGGCATTCCCTACGGCCACTACACCTATTCTCTCGGTCGATCCAAGGCAACGTCACGTCCGAGAACTACAGAGAAGTCAGAGGATTCTCTTAACATAAATCATTCCTGCCACGTTCGGAAAAACTTTTCAAATTCAGACTCACTGTGGGCCGATAACCTTTCCATTCCATAGATATAGTCCATCTCCAGAGACCAGTCCACTATGGTTGGGGCTTCCCTTGATATCCACCGCCTTGGAATAATTGACTTTGTGGTAGAAAGACAGTGTTTACGTAGGCCACTTTTGATAGTCTTAATGGACCCTGGCAACATCGACAAAAGGGCCTTTTGAGGGGAAATGGGAGGTCGCTCTCCTGAGATATGACTAAAGATCTCAAAAACTTAACTCGATAATTGGCGAATCGGAGGACAGTCCCACCATATGTGCAACATAGCACCTTTGGCTGTCTCACATCTCCAGCAGTTGTCTGATGTGGTGGGGTAGAACCGCCGTAGGTCAGCGGGGCACATGTACCACCTAGTGAGAATTTTATAGTTTCTCTCCTGCAGTTTACAAGCCATCTTCAGTTTATGTGTACACAGGAAGGCCTTCTCCCATTCACGCTCTGGGAAGGAAGCATTCAGCTCTTTTTCCCATTCCCTAACAAACCACAAATCTTTAAGCTCAGATAGAGATATGAGAATATTGTAAATTTGGAAATTTGGGAAATTGTATGTTCAGGAGTAGAGTTTTGAATCAATAGTTTATCGAAGGCAGAGTGTGGAACTCTGAGTCTGGCAGTCGAAAAGATAAAAGAAAAAGATTTAAATTGTAAGTAAGAGAACCATGGAACAGGACAATCTGGGCTTAACGTTCTCAGCTCTTGTAAAGAGGGAATGGGTGAAGAGCCAACGAGGGTCTGCTGAAGTCTCACTTTGCAATTACGGGACCAGAATAGAAATTTATCGATTCCAACTGCTGAAGGAAAGGCCGGGTTATCAAATAGAGGTGTCATCGGTCCAAATTTGTCCGAGAGCTCATATTTAGCTACTGCTCTATCCTATACCCGAAGATCCCTCGTCAAAAAGGAGATGGAATCTCTGACCGGGCACATGTTTCTTGGGATCCACGGCAGGGATGTTAGACTCAAATCGGACAAAGAGGATTCCAACGTCACCCATCCCTTCTGGTCTGACCTGTAAAATCAATCTACCACCCTAGCCAAAATGGTGGAGATATAGTACAGGTAGAAGTTTGGTAAACCCGTTCCTCCCCAATTTTTGGGTCTGTTAAGAAATCTGTTCGCCAATCGCAGTCTGCTCGAATATTTTTAAACACTTATTACATTTGGTTTTTTTTTGGTAACTTAAAAATTGTCTTTCATTTAATACATTTTTATGCAGTTAATGATGCAGCAAAAGTGATAAGTCAACTTTGTTCAGTACAACTTCAGGTCAGTACGCCTACAGCGACAACTGAGTTAAATAGCTTTTTTTGTTTTATTTGCTACTAGCTGTATTACCCGGCTTCGCCCGGGTAAATAACTGTTGTTAACAAAATAGAATGTATTAACATTCACAGGATAGAATGTATAAATCGAATGTATTAACGCCCGGGATAGTAACTGTCTCTCTGTTTCTCACCCTCTGTATATATCTCTCTGTCTCTCTCTCTCTCTTTGTCTGACTGTCTCTTTCTCCGTCTGTCTCAATCTCTTTCCCTGTGTCTGTCTCTTTGTCCCCTCAAAACATAGCCTATGACGCTCTCGGGGTCCAGAAGTGTGAGTGTGCAAAATTTTGTGGCTGTAGCTGCGACGGTGCAGATGCCAATCCCGGACACACACACACACACACACACCCTTTATATATTAGATTTTTGCATACTAGAAACACCCATATTCTGAGCACTATATCCTTATTTTTCTGCTGATAGGGATGTAGGTGTTTGTTTAAAACAACACGATATGACATTTTTTATTGCTACCATTTTGGACTACATAACTTTTTTTTAATCTCTTGTTTAAATTTTTCGGTGGCAGATTGAACAATATCCAGCAATTTGAAAATTGTTTTCATTCAATTAATTTTTTTTCCACCATTCATCGTGCTGTAAACTTTTTTTTTTTTTTGAGTCAGTACAATCACAGTGATATCACATTTAAAGAAAGTTTTTGGTGTTTTGTTAGTTTCATACACTTTTAATTTTTTTTTACATATTGTTTTTGTATCGCCATATTCTGAGCGCGCTAACTTTTTTTCTTTCTGTTTCAGTCCCAATGCGCTTTTCCCATGCTGCCGAGGCAAAGCTGCCTCTGATAAAGTAGCCTGGGAAACTTCTAAGTTACAAAAGAAGACCTGTCACCAGGCGAAAAATGGCCTGTTTTTGTTTTTATATTGTTCCAGCTTCTCCCAAGTATTCATTTTTTTTAAATTCGTAGTGCAGTTTCAAGACATGGGCCTTTTTAATTTTGTAATATGATGTGTTTTTTGCCAAGGAGGCATAACTTACAGGGTTGTGATGCAATGCAGCCTAGAGACCCCCGAAGAATCCTGTGGAGTAACCCCTTGATAAAGCTCAAAAGATTTGCACTAAATAAAAAGGCCTGTAAAACTGACCCTTCATGACCTGAGTAAATGTATTTTTAATGTATCTCCTTTCTATATTTTATCTTTGTCAGTCCCATAAAAATAAATGGAGTGTGGAAGCGCATGCTATATTGCGCTACATTCAGATAGGACTATGCAGTACTCTAGTCGGCAGACTAGTAGTCGGACCCTCAGCAAATAGAAAGGTATTCCCTATCCTTTGGAATAAAATTGGCACCACCTCTTTGAACAATATATTGAAAATAAACCAGTAACGACCTTACCTTCATAAGTTTGGAAATCAGCAAAAGTGTTGGAAATGACTCCTCACTTAGCTCAGAAGCTGGAAAAAGGAACACAAGAAACACCAATTAGCGATCATAAAAAATAAAGCCAATGAAGTTAATGCTAGATAGAAGATGCCGCACTTACATATGATGCCCCAAAAACTGGTCGATGTTGTGAAGAAAAGTAAATGGAAAGGCAGTCTAGTATGTGCAGCGCTGGACATTGCAATACCCTGGGCCAGAATATACTGATGTTCTAAATCAGCAGGAGAGGCAATTCTCTTGTATGATTTAAGCAGATTGACCAAACTTAATGCCTGTAAGGATAGTGAGAAATAGGAAAAGTACATTACAATGCATAAAAAAACAACAAAATATTTACAAAACATTAACCCCTTTATCCCCAGGCGATTTTCCGTTTTTCATTATTTCCTTCCCTTCTTCCAAGAGCCATAGTGTTTGTATTTTTTCATGAATACAGCCATATGAGGGCTTGTTTTTTGAGGGACGAGTTGTACTTTTGAATGACACCATTCAATCTGTTTCATAATGAACTGAAAAACGGAGGGGTGGAATCCAAGTGCGATGAAAATGCAAAAAAAATTGCAATTCCACAATGTGAGTGGTGACAAAAAAAAATAAATCAGCAATTTGCTATTGTTGCCATTTTTTGAGACCTGTAACCTTTTCATTTTTAGGGATATGTGGCTGTGCGATGGCTTCTTTTTGGGAGCTGAATCAATTTTTTACTGATACAATTTTGGGGTAGATATAAGATTTGAATCACCTTTTATTGCAATTTATTTCACTGTTGCGGCGACCAAGATATGTAATTTTGGAGTTTATTTTTTCTTTTCTCGTTATGCCATTTACCGATCAGATTAATTTATTTTATATTTTAATAGATTAGACATTTTTTTTAATCAGGTTAATTTTTATTTAACAGCAAAATTATACAACACATATAAAAATTAATTTCCCCATAAAAACATCACAGAAAGGGGAAAAACCTTTAGTCAATAACAAAAAAACACAAGTTACATAATAAACAATGCACCCGTAGTCCACGTCTCACATCAGTATGGGTCACAAAGTACATATTATTTCCCAATGTACTCCCCGTAATATAAATTACCCAGCATCTTTACGACATATATTCCAGCAATATGCATATCGCCCTATTCCAGTAAATTTGTTAACCGGTTAGAAGGACAGATTGGACATTTCTGCATGTGGTTACACCAAATGTGTATTTTTTTTATTGTTTCATTTTATTTTTTTTTTTATCAACTTTTTATTTTTGAAAAAAAGATTTTAAACAAGTTTTACAATAAATCAGAAACAGATATACATGTAAAGGAAACATTTCCCAGGTATGCCGTTAGATACATTATGCAACACACAGATGAAATGTCAGGTAGAAAAAAGGGGGGGTAATCCCCCAGCACACTTCGTCCTTGGAAAGGGGAAAGAAATCAACACCACCTAATCAGGCTTCAAATCTGGAAGGTATTTCCAAAATCATCCCACAGAGACCATGTCTTTATAAATCCGTCCATTGTATTGTGGAGCTGGGCCGTCAACCTCTCCATATTTCTCACATCTTTTATCCTAGCGTAGAGATCCGAGATTGACGGCGGAGCTACCCTCTTCCAGAATAGTGATATTAGACATTTGGCAGCAGTGAGAATATGCAGGAGAAGCTTTAATTCAGATTTGCTTAAAGACGATGGGAGGGCGTTTAGTAAATATACCACCGGATCCCTACTCAGATTTCTACCTACTAATCTACCCATCAGGGACTCCACCTCCTCCCAGAAACCACCGATAGCTGGGCATGTCCAGAATATATGGTATAAGGATGCTCCCCCAAGTCCACATCTCCAACATTCATCTGGATAGGTGCGGTTGAACTTATGCAGAAGCTCTGGAGCGTGATACCATGTCATAAGGACCTTGACTTGGTTCTCCTTATAGAGAGTGCTGACTGAGGACCGAAATGTCCTAGTCCATATCACAGACCAGAGTGCTTCCGATATAGGTCGACCGATGAAGCCCTCCCATCTCTTCATATATGTGTGCTTCACTATCTCTGAAGAGTTCCTTCTGGACAATATGTTGTAAATGGCTGAAATCAGGCCCTTAGTTGAAGTGCGCCCCGAGCAGAGGGCATCAAAAGTTGAGGGGCGACTTGACGCCATCTGCCCTCTGATGGTCGAGAAGAAATGCGCTATCTGTTGGTATGAGAAATGGAGGTAGAGAGGTAATTTGTACTGGTGTCGTAGGTCTGAGAATGGCTTTAATTTTAGGGTGACTGGGTTAACAATATCACGGAAACAATACAGGCCCGCCTTTGCCCATTGCCCCACCACCCCCGGGCTCATGCCCTCTGTCAAGTGTGGAGTGAACAGGAAGGGAGTCAGTAGAGAAGATTGCGTTGCCAGTTGGAACTTTATCCTGCACTGCCGCCACAGCTCCCTTATAAATGCCATTGGGCCTAAAAGGTCTCTAGAATGAGTTTCACTAGGGCGGCCCCAGATTAGAGAGCTTGGGTGGAAAGGTGCCATCCAGAGCTTCTCAATCTCCGTCCATTTATTATATGCTGGCAGGGTTGTCCAAGAGGCCAGAGTACGTAAATGAGAGGCATAATAATAGAGTATAAGATTCGGGCACGACAGACCCCCTCTTGAACGTGGTGCGCACAGGACTGAGTCTGGGATGCGGTGCCTCCCCGAGTGCCAGATGAATTGCATAAGCATTGACTGGACTCTTTTCAACACCCCCATAGGGACTCGTACCGGAAGTGTTTCGAACAGGTACAGAAATTTCGGGATTATTGACATTTTAATTGTGGCTATTTTGCCTAAAAAGGAGATCTGCAGGGATGACCATTTCTTTAGGCTATTTTCAACGTCTCGAATCAAGGGTGGGAAATTTGTCTGATATATTGTTTTATAGCTGGGGGTTATTTTAACCCCTAAGTATCGCAGGGAGTCCGAGCGCCAGGAGTATTGAAAGTTTTGCTTTAGGGACCGCACTTTAACTTCTGGGATGTTAATGGGTAATGCCTCCGTTTTATCTGAGTTAAGTTTATATCCCGAGAACCTAGCATACTGGGCTAAGACTGCATGCAGGTTTGGCAGGGAGATAACAGGGTTAGTCAGGGACAACAAAACATCGTCCGCAAATAAAGCCACCTTAAAGGATTTTTCCCGAACCTTGACCCCCATAATATCTGGGTTAAGCCGAATTTGTGCTGCCAGCGGTTCAATGCTAAGGACATATAAAAGAGGGGACAGTGGGCATCCCTGCCTCGTTCCATTTCTGATGGGGAGGGATTCTGAGTGAGCGTGAGGGAGGCGAATTGTCGCCGCCGGACACGAGTATAAGCCTCTTAATGCCGAGACAAATGGCCCTGACAGTCCGAAATGGCCCAACACAGAAAACATGAAGGACCAGTCCAGCCTGTCAAAGGCTTTCTCCGCGTCCAAGCTTAAAAGCAGAGCCTCCATTCCCTCCCTGTTCACCACCTCCACCAAGTCTAGGATCCTACGCGTGTTATCTCCCGCCTGACGGTAGCGAACGAACCCTACTTGGTCTTTATGGACCAAGTACGGGAGCCAATTATTTAGACGTTCAGCTAAAAGTTTAGTGAATATCTTGGAGATCAGAATTTAAGAGGCTAATCGGGCGGTAGCTTGCACATTCCATCGGGTCCTTACCGGCTTTGGGAATAATAGTTATATAGGAATGTAGGAATGTATTTGGAATGTCTACGCCCTCCATGAACAGGTTGAAGAGGTGTGTTAGGTGAGGAGACAGCTCCTCTACAAAAAACTTATAGTATAGGTAAGTGAACCCATCGGGACCCGGGGCTTTATGACCTGGTAGGTCTTTGATCACTTGTTGTATCTCATCTGGGAATATTTTCCGATTGAGTTCTTCCACCGCCTCTTGGGATAACTTTGGGAGGTGACAGGTGGCCAAGTAATCATTCACTATTTTTGCTCTGTCTGGTTGGGACATTGGAAATGGCGAGGGGATAGAGTATAATGATGTGTAATAAGCTTGAAACAATTGGGCCATTTTTGTGGGGTCATATTGAGGGATACCCGAAGTGTCTTTTATCGCGCAAGGGGCAGTAGTTATCGTTTGGTCTCTAAGCTTTCTGGCTAACAACGTGTGCGGTTTGTTCCCATATTCGTAGTATTTCTGGCGGGAGTACCGGAGGAGTTTTTCTATGTGACCCTGCTTAATCTCTTTAAATTTAGCTCTCAAGTCTATCACTTTTTTCAGGCGAATCTTAGAGGGACGGGTACAGAGCTGTTCCTCTGCTGAACGTAAATCCTTTTCATATTGGCGATAGAGCTGTTGAGAATCCTTTTTAATCCTAGAGGAGAGGGCTATGCACTCCCCCCTAATAACTGCCTTGTGGGCTTCCCATATCATGGGAAGGATGGAGGTGACTGAGAGTTTTCCGTAAAGTAATTCTGTATGACCCGTCGGAGAGATTCTCGAGAAGAAATGTTAGTTAATAAAGATTCATTAAGTCTCCAGTGGGTTCTTTTTAGGGGTGCAGTCGTCAGGTTCAGAAATATCGATATGGGGGCATGGTCCGACCAGGTGATGCTATCAATCCGTGCCTGCTGAAGTGTTCTAAGTGTGGGGATATTGCCAAAGAAGTAGTCTATTCGACTATGTGAATTATGTGGATGTGAAAAGAAGGTGTATTGTCTTGCTGTTGGGTTGTCTATTCTCCAGAGGTCATACAATTGGTGTTTGCGGATCAGCCTGCGGAAACCGACAGATAATTGTGATGATCTATGTAGAGTTACGGGGTGTGAGGGTGCATGCAATCTATCAGCATTCTCCGAAAACACCATGTTAAAATCCCCTCCTATAATGTGCATGGCCCCACGATCTGATGAGAGACGTGCCAAGACGGATGAAACAAATTTAAGCTGGTTGACGTTAGGGGCATATATGTTACAGAGGATTAGCCGCTTCCCATTCAAAGTTCCCTTGACAATCAGGTAGCGACCTAACGGATCTGCCTCACACCTGCTCACTTGAAATGGGCAAGCGTGGGAAATCAATATGGCCACCCCTGCTCTCTTTTTTGAGTTTGTGGCTGAAAAGGATTGAGGGAACCAATGGCGGGCAAAGTTAAAAGACCCTTTGTTTGTAAAGTGTGTTTCTTGTAGGAACACTACTGCCGCCCTTGACTTCCGCATCTCCTGGAGGACCAGCCTCCTCTTCACATCAGAATTCAACCCCTTAACATTGAGACTCATTATCTTCGCCATCCCGTGACCTCTAGGTGTGCTCGTGTGAAGGCTAATATCTGAGACTTTCGTTTAGTGTGCGTGGTGGGCCATCCCCCTGAACCCCTCTGTGATATATCAGATATATTTTGATAAGTTGCATACCTGCGGATCTTACCAAGACCTAAAATAACAAACTCAAACATAACTATTTTCAACTATAAAGTAGGAATTTTCAGTTATGAGATAAGTATACGGCAGTCGAAACTAGCCGCCCACTATCCCAATACCAGAGCCGACTTATATTTACTCAGAGTAGAGAGTATTACGTTGGATATAACCTGCACCATAAACTAGAGTGCGAAAAGTTTAGTACGACTCTGCCAGTGGGTAGGTGGCAAAACTCCACAAATCTGACACACTGGCCCCAACCCCCCCCCCCGAGATTTTCTAAAGCGGAGAAATCACAAAGATATGGAGAACTATATAAGGTAGACCCACTAGGACGAAGTAACTTCTACAGGTAACCATAAGTTCGCAGGAGAGCTTAGTCAAGTAGGTTCTTCTTCCCTCGAACTCCTGGAGCGTCGTTTGCGCGACGTAGTAGCCGGTTGCCAGGTCTGAGGAAGTGGCGGCATCTGCTGGGGCATAATCCAATCTGGTAAATCTGGAACAGGGAGGTCAAAGGCCCGGCAGAAAGGCTCGAGATCAGCGGGGGCCCGGAGGCTGGCCTGTGTCTCTCCTCGCCGTGCGGTGAGGCTAAACGGGAACCCCCATCTGTAAAGAATGTTGTTATCCTTCAAAGACGACAGTAGTGGGCGGAGAGCCTTCCTCTGCTGGATTTTGGTACCTCGGTACATCACTTGTTTTGGCGGTCGTGCTTTAAACATTATTTCTTCTTTAAGTTGAAAGTCAGTGATATGGCAGATAATATCCCTTGGATTCCCTTTCAGATTTTTAGGGCGTAAGGCCCTATGCGCTCTATCTATGGGAATTGGATGGTCAGGAGGTTGCTGCAGAAGTGAGTTGAATATAGTCTGCAAAATTGTTATGACGTCCTCCTTTGCTTGGGACTCGGGTACACCTCTGACCCTTATATTATGGCGTCTGCCTCTGTTGTCCAGATCCTCAATATGGCGCTGCAGCTCCCTTATGACGTCAGCCTGAGAGGAGGTTTGGGACTGGAGGTGACGGATGACTGTTCTAGCTTCCGTATGGTCGTTTTCCAGCTGGTTTATTCTTTTAGAGATGGAAATGACATCCTGCCGGACGGCCGCTATTTCAGATCTGCAGGCATTTTTAACCTCAGAAATGAGTGTTTGAAAATCCTTCTTGGTAGGGAGCTGTTGGACATGCTCCCACCACTCCGCAGGTAGGCACATAGGTTGCGTGATAGAAAGGCTGGCCCCTGCCCTCTCCTGGGCCCTCTGCCTGGTGTTATCTACACCTGGTGGATCGGAGGGGGACCCGGAGGTCTGAAGTCCCGTGCACTTTATTAATTTGTGGGTTCTTTGGGGCCTAGGGATGAGGGTCTCATTATGCAACATTGGTGGTTCCAGTGGAGAAGACAGGGAGTCACTGCCCGACACTATTTCACTGTCCCATGGGGGCCTGGGGACTCCAGCACTCTGCAGGGCCTCATGTGTGCCCCCAAAAACCTCCCTGCTGCCTCCTGTCATGTCCTCCATTCCCTCATTGCCTCTGCTCTCCAGTCCCAGCTCCCCTACGCTCCACTCTATGCCACTCACTCCTCTCAGTGTGGCGTCCACTTGGGCCGCAGGGCTCCAGCCGCCACCGCGCTCCAGCACCTCCAGAGGAGGGAGGGGCGGCATCATCACCGCTGTCCTCACTTGGTTCCCAGGGCTCGCCTCTAGGGAGAACGGCAGTCGCTCACCTGGCCTGGGAGATCGGGGGTATTCCGGGTCCTCCAGCTCACCACCTCCACGTTCCTGCTGGGCCACAGGTGAGTCCCCGCGCGTCTTCCCTGCCGCCGCCATCTTGACTGCGAGGCAAGCCTCCATCTCGCCGGCGTTCACGGGACCCCGCTCCTCACTCCCTCTTCCCTCTGCAGCACGTACCGGCAGTCCCCGTGAAGTCTCCTCCGCGGCTGTTGTCAGGCGAGGGGAGAGGTGCTGAGTCACCTCCACAGCACGGGCCTCCTCCTGCTCCTGCTCGCCGGGCGGCTCCCTTGTTAAGTAAGAGTCCAGGGTGAGTGCTGCTGGGGTCCCAGGGTCTTTAGCCATCTTTGGGGGCTTCTTCTTCCCCATTTTGGATCCTCCGTGCTTATGCAAAAGTGCTTTTTATAATCCCGGGTGAAGGAGCTCAGGACCTAGGCGTCTTGCCTCATGGAGTTCCGGACACGCCCCCTATTGTTTCATTCTTAATGGGGAAAAAGGGGGGTGATTTATTTATTTTTTTTTACAGTATTTAATAGTCTCCTTATGGGACTTTAAGCTGTGATCATCTGCTCGCCTGTGCTATAAAGATCAGTGCATCAGCACTGCTCTATTTAGCAAAAATCACAAACTTCTGTGAATGCTATTTCTTGGCCAGGAGGATTATGATGACAGGCACGGGGATCATCAGTTGACTCCTGCCTGTATTGACAATCCATTGACGCTCCGCGATCATGTGACGGGGCCGCCAATGCGTAGGATTAGTG
This sequence comes from Anomaloglossus baeobatrachus, assembly GCF_048569485.1. Taxonomy (NCBI): domain Eukaryota; kingdom Metazoa; phylum Chordata; class Amphibia; order Anura; family Aromobatidae; genus Anomaloglossus; species Anomaloglossus baeobatrachus. The sequence continues at coordinate 743,629,248 of NC_134353.1, forward strand.
ATGCACGTCCTCTCTTCCTCGTTAGAGATTGACAGCAGCATTTAACTAGTATCAGCTGCAGGTAGATCTCCAACCCACCCACGGCTGTTAGGCACTTGATGGCTGATTACATTAGCAGTTAAGTGTCGGGAATGATGCGGGCTTGGCGTGTAAGCCCGCATCAAAAACCGGGACATGACAAATGACGTACAATTATCTCATCATTTGTGAAGGGGTTAGATCTAGTAGTTTTTCAGATGCATGAATTTTACTCAGCACTGAGAATTGACAGAATTTGAGTTTCTCATAATCTCATTAAAGGGAATTTATCACCAGGTTTTTGACACCTAATCTGAGAGCAGCATAATGTAGAGACCCTGATACCAGTAATGTGTCACTTACTATGCTGCTTAGTGTAGTTTTGATATAATCACTGTTTTATTAGTAGGACATTATGACTAGAGAACTACTTGGTGTGCAGCCAGGAGCGTATGGCAAGAGTTATACAAAGCTCCACATTCAAATAACTGCTAGATCTGCAGCAGAAAAAAAAATAACTTTTAGCAGCCCAGTAAGTGACACATCGCTGGAATCAGGATCTCTGACTTTACATGATGCTGCTCTCAGATGAGGTAGCAAAAATCTGGTGACAGATTTCCTTTAAAGGGCATCTACCAAAATTATCAACCCTCCTAAGCCCTTTACAGAACCAGGCTGTGTCCATCCTCCTTTATTGCTGGATCTTTTCTCCCAAGACATGTAAGTTTTTAACCCAGATAGAGGCATTTAAGTTAGTGTCCTGGTATATAAGATCAATTTGCTGTTGGCTAGCAGCAAAGAAGTTAACTCCTTCACACCAACCCTTTAGTTTTTCCCTCCTTTTCTTCCAAGAACCATAAAATTCTATTTTTTTTGTCAATACAGCCGTATGAGGGCCTGTTTTGTTTTTTTTTATTTAACTTTTATTATTTTATTAATAACACAGGAAACCACGTATTGTACAGAATAAAGCACAATGTCAGAACACAAGCATTATATCAAGGAATTGCTAGCAGATTGAATCGGTAGGCCTAAAATATGGGCAGATACAAAACTCAAGACTGTATCAACAACGATGAGAGCTGTAACCGACTACTGTCAGAGGATCAACATAATACCTTTTTATACTATATAACAAGGTCACCTTAGAGGAATGAACAAAACCGGGGCCGTAACTCAAGTGTGAGTTGGCAGAATAGAAGATACTGAGTAAAACATGAACAAGAAAGAAAAAGAGAGAAAAGAAAAAAAAAAGGTGGGAGGGTTGGGGTTGAAAAAGGGTAGGTGAGTTTGTCAGGATGGAGGGGGAGGTGGAAGGTTTCCAGACACTGACATAGTGCAAATTCAACCTGTCTCCAGCAGTGACATGTAATCATCAGATACCTTAAAGGGAACCTGTCATCAGAAATTTCGCCCAAAAGCTAAAAGATTCCCCCTCTACAGCTCCTGGGCTGCATTCTAGGAAATTCCCTGTTATTATTGTGCCCCATGTGAGACCAAAATAAAGCCTTTATAAAGTTCTACCTTTTTGTATGCAGCTTCTGTAAATCCGTCACGGGGGCGGGCTCTCTGCCGTCCGTTATTCTGCCTCCTGGTCCTGTATGCCGCCCCCATCGCTCCTTTCCATATCTGATGCACCGCCCACTGCTCCAGCCATCCCCGCGCATGCCCAGTGCCAGTCTCACAGGACTGAGCAGTTTGACCGCTGGTGACGTGTGCGCAGGCAAGTGATTATGGACGGGACTGTGACTGTTATCAGCAAGTACCTGGCCATAATCTCTTGAGCGCGCAAACCTCTCCAGCGGTCAGACACACTGTGCTCAGGGTAGTGCTAGACTGTATGGGCTGCTTCCAGGGATGACGTCCCTTTGTCATGTGATAGGGGCGTGTTCAAAATACTATCACATGACAAAGGGACGTCATCCCTGGAAGCAGCCCATACAGTCTAGCACTACCCTGAGCACAGTGTGTCTGACCGCTGGAGAGGTTTGCGCGCTCAAGAGATTATGGCCGGGTACTTGCTGATAACAGTCACAGTCCCGTCCATAATCACTTGCCTGCGCACACGTCACCAGCGGTCAAACTGCTCAGTCCTGTGAGACTGGCAGTGGGCATGCGCGGGGATGGCTGGAGCAGTGGGCGGTGCATCAGATATGGAAAGGAGCGATGGGGGCGGCATACAGGACCAGGAGGCAGAATAACGGACGGCAGAGAGCCCGCCCCCGTGACGGATTTACAGAAGCTGCATACAAAAAGGTAGAACTTTATAAAGGCTTTATTTTGGTCTCACATGGGGCACAATAATAACAGGGACCTTCCTAGAATGCAGCCCAGGAGCTGCAGAGGGGGAATCTTTTAGCTTTTGGGCGAAATTTCTGATGACAGGTTCCCTTTAAACTCTGCCCAGTTATACCAGGTTCTAACGAACCGGTCTTGAGAGTTGTGAGTTATGGAAGTGAGGTCTTCGAGCAACATTGTCTCGTTTATCCTAGCGAACCACATAGCCATCGTAGGAGGGTTACTTTTTTCCCACAAGCGAGGTATGCAAGCTCTGGCTGTCGTGATTAAGTGTCGTAGTAAAGAATTCTTGTACTTTTTCGTTGAATATATCACAGTGATGTAAAAGGGCCGGATCCAGAGTGGTGGTCAAGCTAGTAACTTTATGTATAACTGTTTGTACATTCTCCCAAAACGGGGCAAGGCGCCTACATGACCAGAAAATATGCATCAGACTACCCTCCTCCTCATCACATCTCCAACACAGTGGGCTCACTTCTGGCAGATTGAGTGCAGTCTAGTAGGAACTGTTTACCATCTAATGAGCAACTTAAAACTCGCTTCCTGATCACGGGACGAGATAGAGGATCTATGGGTCAGAAAACATATCTTTTCCCATTGGGCCTCAGAAAACTGCATTTGAAGATCGTCCTCACATTGTGATTGAAATTTGGTTTTAGTGTTCCCAGTGGGTGTGTTAATAAGATTATATGCCATAGAAAGGGTATGTCTAATGGGACCCATGCTTATACATTCCTTCTCAAAAGGTGTTGAGTTTTTGCGGGATAAGTTGTGCTATTGAATGACACCATATTGTGTACTGAAAAATGGGGGAAAAAATTCCAAGTGTGGTGAAAGTGCAATTCCACAATTATTTTTTTATTTTTTTTATTTACCATAACTATGTGGTAAAACTGACCTGGTAGTATGATTCTCCAGGTCAGTACGAGTATGTAATCAGAAAAAAGAAGTTAGTGTGCAGCTTATTATCTGTATTATAGTACGAGTATGTAGACACCAAACATGTTTAGGATGCTTTGTTTTTTTTTCTTTTTTTTGGTGGGGGGGGGAGGGAACAAAAAACAATTGTGACCCAACAAATTTTCATTGTTGTCGCCACTTTCAGAACACCGTAACGTTTTGATTTTTTGGGATTTAGGGCTTAATGATGGCTTATTTTTTACGCAGAGCTGATGTTTTTTAATTATACCATTTTGGGACAGATGCAATGTTTTTATCACCTCTTATTGTATTTTATTACAATGTTGCGGTGGCCAGAAAAACTTAATTCTATCGGATTTTAGTTTTTTTCGTAACGCTGTTTACTGATCTGATTAAATTATAGAATATTTTGATAGAGCAGACATTTCTGAAAGTGGCAATACCAAATATGACTAATTATTTTTAATTTGTTTTATTTTCAGTGGGGCAAACGGAAGGTTATTTGAACTTGTGTTTTTTTTTGTCTTTTTTCATATTTATATTTTTCTTTTTTTAAACTTCTTATTGGATTTACTAGTCCTCTTAGGGGATTGAAGTTGTGAGTGTCCGATTGCTTGTGCCATACAGAGCAGTACATCAGTACTGTTCTATATAGCAGAAATCTTGATCCCCTATGAACGCCGAGCACATATAAAATAACTTCAAAAAGGTGCAAATAAAAAAATAACATGGGTGCAAACTTCAAAGATGCGAAACACACAACACTAAACAAAAAAAATAAATGCAACGGTAATGCTGAATCGGGGTCATCAAGTCTGCCATCTACGAACAATAAAATAAAACTGAGCAGCCCAGTGTCTGAGAAGAAGGTATGACCTGCAAGGCGGAGTCAACACTTTTTTTTTCACCTAGTGCCAGGTTGTATAGCCATGGTCCCATGTTCCTCAAAGCTGACTATACGAATTATTGAAAACTGTCAATTTGATATATTTTGACCTTAAATGAATAGACTAAAAGGCTTGAACAGTTATAAGGAAATTTAAGAGCAGATTGTAGTGTTGTACTTTAGTGTTTAGCTTTGCTGCCATAAACTACAACCATAAAGCTACTTCTTCTTCTTAGTGTACAAGTCTGCAGTTACTCGGACTGCAGACTTGTGAGTCCTCACAATGTGCTTGTTGTCAGGATTATCGGGTGTGGGGTTGTCATGTTGCTGCAATTATGTGATTTGCGTATTTCCGGCAGCATTTCAACTAGACATATCTGGCTTTGCTGAATTCTGTTGTATCAAGTCTTTGCACAGGTGGTACTGAAATGACTGAAAGTACTTAAACATTATTCATTAGGCTGGACTCATACTTGCGCGTGACTCGCACGAGGATCCCATCGCACTGCCCGGATTGGACGGCGGCACTCCTGACAAAAGCGGATCAGCTTCATGTATTTCTATGCAGCTGACTCGCCGCCAGATGGTCAGAGCAATGTGATCCTTAAGGCCGCTTTACACGCTGCGATATCGTGACCGATATCGCTAGCGTGGGTACCCACCCCAATCGGTTGTGCGACACGGGCAAATCGCTGCCTGTGGCGCACAACATCGCGTGGACCCGTTACACTACTTACCAGCCTAGCGATGTCGCTGTGACCGGCGAACCGCCTTTCTAAGGGGGCGATTCGTTCAGCGTCACAGCGACGTCACAGCAGCGTCACTGAACCGCCGCCCAATAGAAGCGGAGGGGCGGAGATGAGCGGGACGAACATCCCGCCCACCTCCTTCCTTCCGCATTGCAGGCGAGATGCAGGTAAGGAGAGGTTCCTCATTCCTGCGGTGTCACAAGGAGCGATGTGTGCTGCCGCAGGAACGACGAACTACATCGTTACTGCAGCAGCAACGATATTCGAGAATGGACCCCCATGTCACCGATGAGCGATTTTGCACGTTTTAGCGACGATGCAGAATCGCTCATAGGTGTCACACGCAACAGCATCGCTAAAGCGACTGGATGTGCGTCACTAATTCCGTGACCCCAACGAGATTGCTTGAGCGATGTCGCAGCGTGTAAAGCGGCCTTTAGGCTATGTGCCCACGGGAGATTAAACCTGTGGATTTATCTGCGGAAAATCCGCGGATTTTACAGATAAATCCGCAGGTTTCAGCATGCACAGACACTCCCCATGTTATCCTATGGGACATGGGGAGTGCTGTGTCCATGCTGCGGACCATGCTGCGGATGTCCCGCAGTCGCACGTAATTGCATGTCAATTCTTTCTGCGGAATTACCTGCGGAAACCCCGGCCCTCCACTATGGAGATAGGGCCGGGACTTCCGCAGGTAATCCGCGGGTTTACCGCAGCTATTTTGCTGTACTACCACAGCTAAAAATAGCTGCGGATTCCAGAGAACAGCTGCGGGAAATCTGCGGCCGTACCTGCAGATATATCCGCAGGTGCGAGGTCCCGTGGGCACATAGCCTTATGCAAATCACATGCAAGTGTGACTACAACCTTAATATACAATGCCGATATTTAGCATATACAATAGCATTTCACGGTACAAGCAAACGTGTATAAGGTAAACATTTATAATATTACCTGAGTCAGTTGGATATTGGTGTTTTTCTCATCTGCAGCAAGTATCACTTGCAAAGTTCCTTCAATAGTCTCAAAGTCATAAGGATCCAGCTAAAACAAAAACATTTTTAATGCTTCTTAAAATAAATATATATATATATATATATAAATATGAAAAAGAGCAACAACTCAAGTTTCCCCCAAATCACAATACTATTTGTAGTGAGAGCACGCGATAACATTGGTTTCTAAATTTTCAAGGATATAAATCACATTCCATCACATTCGCTTTTTCCTCACCTTCTTCCAAGCGCTATAACTTTTTTATTTTTCAGTCCACATAGCCACATGAGGGCTTGTGTTTGGGGGGTTGAGTTGTACTTGTTGAGTGACACCATTAATTTTATCATGTGATACACTGGAAATCAGGAAAATGAAATAAATTCCAAGTGCATTGAAACTGCAAAATAAAGTGTAATTCCACAAAGTTTTTGGGGGGTCTTCTTTACCATGTTCACTATATGTTAAAACTGACCTGGCAATACGATGCTCCAGGTCAGTATGATAACGCAAGTACCAAACATGTATAGATTTTTTTTTTCTTATCAATAAACTGGTGGGCGGAAAAATTCAGATATTTGTATCAAAACAAAAACATTTTGTGCATTTCTGCCATTTTCCGAGACCCATAACATTTTACATTTTTGGGATTTTGGGGCATCACTTATGCTCACTAACAGCGGGTCTGCTACTTTGCATCTCTTTGTTGTACAGCTGAACTAGATTCATCCTCCGGGCTTACAGCTTTGTTTCGGCATAGCCCTAGGCATCACTGTTTGCCTGCAGGTGGATCTAGTTTAACTCCTCACTGTCTGACATACTCGGATAGTGTGGTTTTTTCTATGGCCATACATGTAACGGGGTGCCAGGGGTGCCTCGGGGGTTGTAGTCATGGCCCCTTTTTCTCTCAGGCTTACCCCTGGCTCCGCCGTCACTATCGGGACAGGAGATGTCCTGGTGGGACAGAGTGTGGTGGTGCAGATGTCGTCCGACGTACAAACACTCTCCAGGCATGATTCGGTGCAAATAAAAGGCATTCTTTATTACACAGTTCTTCACACAACCGGCAGTTACAGATGACTTGCACACTTCCTTGAGCTGGGGGAAAACCTGTCCTGACGTCTCCTCCAGTGGGGATGTGCCCGGCTAATCTGCTTCACCTGGCTCCCACTACGGCTACCCACAGACCGGACCCACACCGGTACTGCTTCGCACTTGAGGTTCCGCCTTCTCCTCTTCTCTCCGGTTTTCCTATACACTCAGCTCCCCACACTCTGCCCCTTCTCTGCTTCTTCTCTCCCGTCCCGGACTCAACTGCCTTCTCATCTACTTTTTTTCCCTTTTCAACTCTCCTTCTCCCTCCCCTTACTGTTGCCGGCTCCTCCTTTCCTCTGCCCTGTTTCTGTGGTGACAGCCGTCCCACCCGGCCACTAGGGGATCCCCTAAAACAGTAAAAGCATGTAACCATAAAACATTTTTATTAAATCACATTAACATTTGGGGGAAACTGTACCTCCTTGTAAGGGATCTGCCCACCCCTTACATACCTCCCCTCTTTAAGCCTAAGCCTCCCGGCAAGGCACAAACCTAAAAACATATTTATGTAATAAAGTCAGTATAATAAAACTACAAGCATGTTCACCTTAGGGCACGCGCAAAGGGTGCACCAGTCCGGCGCCCGGAGTCCCTCCTGGGAGCTCCCGGTCTTAGTAGGGTACGTGCCCGGAGGCTTTCAGCAAGCACTCCCGGTCTTTGTCGATTTTCTGCCCGGAGGCTTTTGCAGCACTCCCGGTCTTAGACGGCAGGAACACCAAACAACACGTTCTTCTTCATAACGCGGAGGGAGCCCCTGGCTCAGTCCAGCATCAGGCTCCTCCCGGGCTTAGTAGCTTGAACTGATTGCAAACAACAGCAGAACTTCTTCAGCTCTGAACGCCGGTATTTAAACATAAACAGGTCTAATTCTTCCGGTCTTGACAGTTCACTCTTGGTGATAGGCACGTTGCCATTCAGCCCGTTGAGCCTTCACGTAGTCCGACAAAGACTGTCCAGGTAACCGGCGCAGCCTCCGGAAGGGCTCATAATTGACGGTTGGCTCCGGTGTCTCCGTCTCCGGTCTTGTCCCTTCAACCCCCGACGGGGGTGACAGGGTCGCTACACGGGACGGCTGGGGGCTGCCCATGACGATTACCGGGTGCGTAACCAGGCTCTGCTGTATAGCCAGCACCGCCGGGGTCCCTTTCTCTGGGTCAGCGCTCGGTCCGGGCATGACTTCCGGGGCTACGGCCAGTGTGCTTCTCGGGTGGGAGATCTCCGCTAGTACCGGTCTTTGCTGTGCCCGCCGCCGGTACTGGCATTCCTCCCACTCAAGTTCTTGCTGCCATTGAGCAGCCTCTTGGGTAGTGGGCATCCGGGTCACTCCGACCGCAAAGAGGCCTCGGCATCCCACCTCTCTCATAAACCGCACCTTCTCTCCTGGATATAAAGTGTGGAGGCGTTGTGGTAGGCCCTCGGTGTTAAGGTTCACCCGATTGTAAAAATAGTGATCGCCGGTCTCTTCATCCTCGATGAAACCGTAGCCTTCCTTCTGGTTAAATTTCACCACAGTCCCGACGGTACACTGGCGCTCGAATTCTTCACTCCGGGGACCGGCCATCATTTCCCGGGCCACGGTCTCGGCCAGCAGCCTCTCCTGTACCGGGTCGGGTTCTGGTGATGGGGACGTCCGCTGAGGCAGGGGTGACGGCTGTACTGGGCCCCAAAAGAAACCCCACTCGTACTTTTCTAGCTCCCGGACTTGTGGTTCTTCCGGGGCCGGAACGGTTACGTGGGTTGAAGATCCCACCGCGACTGGCGGGGGTATCTCCGGGCACGGGTATGGGGTTCCCAGGAGCCTGTTCCCCGACGGCAGCTGTGCGGTGTAGGTCGCCCGGACCTCGGTCGTCGTCTCTCCGGTGACGGCGTCCCAGGTCGTAAGCCAGGTGACTTTCGTAGGCCGCTCCGACCCTCCGGGCACCGCCGGTAAGTTGTGAGGAAGTCCTTCCGCGGTCTGCTTTGGGCGTCCTCTACCCAGACTAGTTGCTGCCAGCACGGCCACCACATCTTGCTGCTTTCTGGAGGTCTCCATCTCGTTTTCAGTCAGCGTCTCTGATAATGGCGGCGGGGTCAGTGGAGATGCTGGAGGAAGTGGAGGCGGGCCTACTTTTCCCGCTCTCGGGTATACTCCACCCCCAGTCTCACACATCAGGTCGACCCCTCCGCGGCGGTTCTTCTTTTTCTCTGGAACACCGCCCACTTCACATATCTTCATCCGTGCCCTGGGACCGGCACCTCCCCTCTTTGGGCGGAGCACTCCGAACTTCTTTTTCGGCACCGGCCAGCCCCAGGCTCTTCTTTTGGCGCCAATTCTTCGCGCGTTTTCTGTGTCCTTGAAGACGACGGCCATCTTGCCGCCATCTTGTGCCCGGTCTAACGCCTTAGGCACTACTTCTTCTTCCCACCAAGGGATCGGGACTCTTCTCCAATAATCCGGATCCTGTGTCCTAGGCACCACTTGATCTCCGTCTTCTTGGGTCGGGACCCCTTGCATACAATCCGGATCCTGCCGACTACGCCACATGTAACGGGGTGCCAGGGGTGCCTCGGGGGTTGTAGTCATGGCCCCTTTTTCTCTCAGGCTTACCCCTGGCTCCGCCGTCACTATCGGGACAGGAGATGTCCTGGTGGGGCAGAGTGTGGTGGTGCAGATGTCGTCCGACGTACAAACACTCTCCAGGCATGATTCGGTGCAAATAAAAGGCATTCTTTATTACACAGTTCTTCACACAACCGGCAGTTACAGATGACTTGCACACTTCCTTGAGCTGGGGGAAAACCTGTCCTGACGTCTCCTCCAGTGGGGATGTGCCCGGCTAATCTGCTTCACCTGGCTCCCACTACGGCTACCCACAGACTGGACCCACACCGGTACTGCTTCGCACTTGAGGTTCCGCCTTCTCCTCTTCTCTCCGGTTTTCCTATACACTCAGCTCCCCACACTCTGCCCCTTCTCTGCTTCTTCTCTCCCGTCCCGGACTCAACTGCCTTCTCATCTACTTTTTTTCCCTTTTCAACTCTCCTTCTCCCTCCCCTTACTGTTGCCGGCTCCTCCTTTCCTCTGCCCTGTTTCTGTGGTGACAGCCGTCCCACCTGGCCACTAGGGGATCCCCTAAAACAGTAAAAGCATGTAACCATAAAACATTTTTATTAAATCACATTAACATTACGGGGAAACTGTACCTCCTTGTAAGGGATCTGCCCACCCCTTACAATACATATCAGTAGTTGATTGTGAAACTGAGCTTATCGCTCATTCATGTTAAGTGGTTGACCATTAGCCTTTTAGGAGAACTATAACTCCCAGCATGCAATAAGATCTGCAGGACATACTGGGAGTTATAGATCCCCACATGAGTGGTAGAGTGCTTTTTTATGGTACTCTGCAGCGACAAAATGAAGATGCAGGGTCAGGGGCACTGCACTGTGCTGCTACGGCCTTGCTTCTTCATTACGTCAGTATGCCCACTTCCTCCTGTCTAGCGCAGCGGCAGTGATTTCAGCAGGGCCAGGCAGACAGCATTAACCTGAATGCAAGGCTTATGCTGCCTGTCATGCCGGCTGCTGAAAAGAATTTTCACGACTGCGGTACTGACAGACCTGACACTGCTGTCAGCCTGCTCCTGCCTCCTGTTAGTCCAAAATTAATATTCACTGCTCCCCACGAACATAATCACACCCACCTCTTGGCACAAGCTTAAGTGGCAAGAGGTGGGTGGGATTATGAGCGTGGCGAGCAGTGAATATTGATTTTCTTACCTAGTGGACACATGATTGCCCGACCACCGGCTTCCTTCAGGTGACAATGCACCTGCCTACTGTGACCCCTCTCCAGAGCAGCCAGGTATGGTACATCAGGACTATAACACGCATCCCCCACTTTCCTGACAAATTTGGGGAGGAGATTGAGGGAAGTTCATCTTATAGCCTGAAGAATACGATTCGTTATTGCTTCCACCACCAATAAATCCTAAAATCTTTTATAAATACATTAATGCCAAAAGGAAAACAAAGGATAGTATCGGCTCCCTAAAATATAATAACAAGTTAGTTATAGAGGAAAAACTGAGATATTAAACAGGCACTTCTCATCTGTGTTCACCAAGGAACTGACTGGTCCAGGGATCATTCAACAAGTGAAAAATCAAAGGTCACCACCCGATATAATTAATTTAACACAAGATGAAGTACGCCTGCGTCTGAGTAAATCAAACATTGACAAATACCCCGGGCCAGATGGCATTCATCGCTCCATAATCGACAGACCGCTGTATCTCATCTTCTTAGACTCGCTTGTAAAAGGGTTGGTGCCTCAGGATTGGAGGACTGCTGATGTGGTAGCGATATTTAAGAAAGGTAAGAGGGTAGATCCAGGCAACTACCATCCAGTAAGCCTGACATCAGTAGTATGCAAAGTTTTTGAGGGCATTTTAAGGGATGACATGCAAAAATATATTGCATAAAATAATATAATAACTGACAGACAGCATGGATTCCTGAAAGATAAGTCGTGTCTAACCAACATGTTGGGGTTCTATGAGGAGGTAAGTGCAAATCTGGATATTGGTAATGCAGCAAGGACTAGGGAAACTAAATGCAACTGGGTTAGGAATTGGCTAAAAGATAGGAAACAAACAGTAGTCATAAATGGTACATTCTCTAAATGGGCTATAGTCAGCAGTGGGGTGCCGCAGGGATCTGTGCTAGGACCAATTCTTTTTAATCTCTATATTAATGACCTTGGGGATGGGATAGATAGGAAAGTGTCAAGGCCCAGTCACACACAACGACTTACCAGCGATCCCGAAAACGATGCGACCTGATGGGGATCGCTGGTAAGTCGCTGGGAGGTCACAGGTGAGATGTCACACAGTCAGATCTTACCAGCAATGCAGGAACAATACAGGTCGCAGTAGCGACCTGTATAACGATCTCAGCAGTCACTGTGACCCTGTCACACAGTGTCAAATACAGCGATGTGTCCTGCCCAGCAGGACATCACCTTTGAAGAAAATGGCCTGGACCATTCTGCAACGACTAGAGATCTCACAGCAGGGGCCTGATCGCTGGTAGGTGTCACACATAACAAGATCGCTAACGGGATCGCTACTGCGTCACAGAAACCGTGACTCAGCTGCGATCTCGCTAGCCATCTCGTATAGTGTGACGGTACCTTAAGTCTTCCAAGCTATGTAGGATATTAAAAACTAACCTTGATAGTACAATAATACAAAAAGATCTGGATAAGATGTCAGAATGGGCAGATACTTGGCAAATGAGATTTCATATTGATAAATGTAAAGTAATGCACCTAGGACGGAGTAATCCTATAGCTGCGTATACATTAAATGGAAGTAAACTACAGAACAGAAGGTCTTGGGTATTCTAGTCACAAATAAGCTGAGCAGCAGCATTCAATGTCAGGCAGCAGCTGCAAAAGCAAACAAGATTTTAGGGTGTATAAAAAGAGAGATTAGATCCCGTGATCCCAACGTTTTGTTACCCCTCTAAAAATCACTTGTAAGGCCACATCTGGAATATGGCATCCAGTTTTGGGCTTCACATATTAAGAAGGACATACAGAAGTTAGAATCAGTTCAAAGACGGCTAACAAGACTAATACAAGGAATGGAAGGCCTCCCATATGATGAGAGGTTGAAAAAGTTATATATGTTTAGCTTAGAAAAAAGACGTCTCAGAGGAGATCTCATTTATATGTATAAATACATGTGTGGTGAATATAAAGGACTGGCACATAACTTATTTCTTCCAAAGACAATACTAAGGACCAAGGGGCATACACTGTGTTAGAAAAGCGATTCCGGCAGCTAAATAGGAAAGGGTTCTTTACCGTTAGAGCGGTCAGATTGTGGAATGCCCTACTGCAAGAGGTAGTAATGGCAGACACTATAACAGCTTTTAAAAAAGGGCTGGATGATTTCCTCAGTACACATAACATTGTTGGTTATAAGTCACTTAGTGACAAAAGGTAGAATTGGTGGAGGAAGGTTGAACTAGAAGGACCAAGGTCTTTTTTTCAACCTATGTAAAATGGTTTAGGTCCCCTGCCACTCCTCAATTTACTAGCCATCACAATGATGTGTTATCTCTAGCTATGTCCCTTCATGCTTTATCACAGTGCCTAATCATGGCAACAAAATCACAATGAAGAACACGTCACTGCAGTTATTGGCTACTGCAGAAAAACACATTACCTTGGTAGACAAACCAAGGAGTGGCGAGACATACAAGCAGCGGAGAAGTCCCATAGATGCATGTATGGTCGCCACTCCATTCCGATGGGTCATTTCAGAGTCCACACTTGGGATTGGAGGAGGTCCCAGCAAGAAATCACATATACTGTAGATGGGTGATAACTTGGTAAGATAGGATGAACTTAACCCTTTAGGGTTCAATGAAACTCATATTGTGAAAAAATTATATTTAACAAAAGAGGAGCAGTTTTGATGTATTATTGGTAGCACAACATGATTGTAGTGGGTGATTATTTATTTTACCTTATGTAGAATTCCGCTCAGACTAACCACAAGGTCTTGAGTGCTATTTAGCAGAGGAATTATCTGTTTTGCTTTTGTCACCAGCTGAGAATGTTGATCAGCATCCACAATACAATCATCATGGCTATTCTTCCAACTTGACCCAGAAAGAAGTAGAGTTTCTATATAAAGCTGGAGAGCAGCATCAGAGTCCAACATAAAAGTGCTGCCAAACAAATCAAGAATACAATTTGGCATTTTTACATAAAATCCATTTAGTCCATGCATAATGAGCAAGTAGAGTTTTTACCTGCAGTACTTCAAAATAAGAGCCGTATCCACACGGGAGTGCTGAACTAAGGTGGAAATGAGCTCTTTCTTCTGTTCAGAATTTTGTCTAAAGGCAGACTGGAAACAAATCTGCAAAATAATGTGACAAAGTTTACATTAGGTAAAGCATTTTGCATTTAGTGTCAGTTCTTTCTTTACATTAGATGTTCTAAAAATAATATAAAAAAAGGATTATGTTGATGCACTGGTCCTGAAGAAGAGGTATATCCTTGAAACGCGTAGACCGATGGAATAAAAGAATACGTTTATAACATCAACGTGCTACATCTTCATTTTGGCTGATGCGCGGCATTAACCCCCTCTTCACTCTGATTTGTATGCACATCCACGTGGGGCCGCAGCAGACGCCATCATCTTATGCTCTATCAGTGGTTGTGACTATCACAACCTTTTCAGGTTTGGTATTACACTATCAGCGCTCCTTATTTTTCAGTTTATACAAAAATAAAAATAGAGAGAAACACGAATAAACCATAACACATAAGTTAACTTAACATGAATAGAAACAGTATGTGTAAGGAAAAAACATGTACATGAAAAACCAATAGTGGTGTCATCAATGTGTCATCCGTGTGCAATCTGTGTTTTTCTAGTATGATTAAAAAAAGATAGCAATTGCAAAGCTTCTCCGATACTTTGCAATATTAAACACGTATAGCACACAGACGGCATCCGTGTGCTATTGTGGTATTTCCTTAGATTTGTATTGGTCATTGTCATCTGTGCTGCCAGAAAAAAACAGCATCTACATCAATGTCCTCTTAACAACATGTACTAACAAAAAACAACTTCTGAATACAAGACTGGATGGGGGGCACGGACTACACAATATATATTCTTAGATTACAGAAAGGTCATGTGCGCACGTTGCGTTTTTTCACACATTAACGCTGCGTTTTAAACTGCAGCGTTTCAGTGCCAAATTGCATGTGTTCTGCTTCCCCAGCAAAGTCAATGAGAAGTCCGAAAATTCAATGTGCACGCTCCTTTTTTAAACGCAGCGTTTTGGATGCAAAAATCGATGCGGAAAAAAAAGCAGCATGCTACTTTTGTGCATTGTAGCTGCGTTCTCCACCCATGGAACTCAATGATGTGGGTCAAAACGCAACCAAAATGCACTTGGACTGCATTTTTGTTGCGTTCCGCATGCTTGTTTGACAAACAAAATGCAGGTCTTTCAGTCTCTCTCTGTCTGACGGTTGGGCTCTTTCTCTGTCAGTTGGTCGCTCTGTTTGTCTCGTTCTCTGTCCGTCGGTCGGTCTCTCCCTTTCATACTCACCAATCACTGGTGCGGCGCTGCTCAGCCGTCACAAAGCTCCGGCGGCTTTTCCTCTTTTGAAAATGCCGGTCGCTTATTATTCCATCTCATATTCACTGCTTTCCCCACCCACCGGCGCCTATGATTGGTTGCAGTCAGACACGCTCCCATGCTGAGTGACAGCTGTCTCACTGCAACCAATCACAGTCACCGGTGGGTGGGTCTATATCGTGCAGTAAAATAAATAAATAATTTTAAAAAAACAACAACGTGAAGTCCCCCCAAGTTTAATGCCAGCCAAGGTAAAGCTACATGGCTGAAGGCTGGTATTCTCAGGATTGGGAGCTTCACGTTATAGGGAGCCCCCCAGCCTAACAATATCAGTCAGCAGTCGCCCAGAATTGCCGCATCCATTAGATGCGACAGTCCCGGGATTCTACCCGCCACATCCCGAATTGCCCTGGTGCAGTGGCAATCGGGATAATAAGGAGTTAATGGCAGCCCATAGCTGCCACTAATTCCTAGGTTAATCATGGCAGGCATCTCCCCGAGATACCTTCCATGACTAACCTGTAAGTTAAAGAAAATAGACCCACACATCCAAAAAATCCTTTATTTGGAATAAAAGACAAAAAAACCCAACACACTCTCTTTCACCTCTTTATTAATCACCAAACACCCATCCAGGTCCGACGTAATCCACACGAGGTCTCACGACGCTTTCTCTGCTACATGAAGCTGACAGAAGCGGCCACAGACCACGACCGCTCTCTGTCAGCTCCACGCATCAACTGAAGTGAGACGCGCGATCAGCGATGACGTCACTCAGGTTTACCCACGGCCACCGCTGGATCCTCCAACTGTGACAGCAAGTCGCCCTAGTGACTGAAGTGAGCTGCGCGATCAGCGATGACGTCACTCAGGTTACCCGCGGCCACTGCTCTCAAGTGGAGGACTCTAGCTGTGGCCGCGGTTAACTTGAGTGACGGCACCACTGATCGCGCTTGCTCATTTCACTCAGGGGATTTGCGGTCACCGGTGAGTCCTTCAGGGGTGACCGCTAATCAGGACGCGACACACAGACAGAGCCGCGAGATGACAATGAAGTCGGGTGAAGTTCATTAGAGTTAATTCTCATCGCATGACTGTCTGCTGTCAGCAGGCATATAGAGGAGCTAAATTGCCGTGGGACCACACTGACAAAAATGCATGCAAAAAGCATGCGTTTTGGATGCTTTTTTGTTTCTTACAAACGCAGTGTTTACAGTTGTCCAGTCTGCCAGAGGGTGCGGTTTTTTTTTCTGCACTTGACAGAACGCAGTGTGCGCACATACCCAAAAACAGAGACTGTGTAACCTGCCAATACAGGTGCCTAAAGATGTTACTTACTCCAATATTGCTGAGCTGGATGCCCCACTCAGCATCAGTAATAAGCTCCTGAAATTTGAGCAGTTCTTCATTTTCATGATACACAAGGGCAATTTGAGCTCCGACCACAGCTACAGCCTAAATAAAGAAGATCATCATGTTATTTTTTCCTTTAAAGCGAAATGTCCAACTTTCAAACGGTTCATCATGTAATTCTCAACATACCAACACCTTGCTGTAATTCTGCCACGTGTTGTTTATGACGGCCCAAAGCTTTTCAAACACTTCTTTCTTGGGAAGGAGAGAGCAATATGCCAGTGCAAGGTTACAATCCACCACTCGACAATTAAAAACCTGCCTCAAAGAAATAAATATATAAATATAAATAAAATATATCACAAAGCAAACAGCTACGTTAAGACCAGTTTCCTAAGTTTGTTTTTCTAGATCTGTGCTGGATCACTATAGAAACAGCACAACAAAACTTGTGTGCGTGGGAAACCCCTTTAAACCAGGAACTGCCCTCACTCCGGACACGTCTGTATAAAAAAATAACAGTTTTCTCCATGTTGTAACAATTCTTTGGCATCTTTTCTTATAAAACTCTGTATTGTGCTGTTCTGGACTTATTGATTCTACAAATGTATGAGCTAACAACTTTGTTGTTGCACATTTTTAACCCCTTTACGACCAAGGCCATACTGGTACGTCCTTCGTCACCTCCCTCTAGTTTCCGTGTTCCCCGGCAGCAAGCCTGCGGTAATCCCCGCACATGATGTCTGCTGATCTGATCAGCAGAAATGTGTAACTAACAGGTGAAGATTCACCTGTTAATCCCTTATATCGCACTGTGAAATACTGACAGCGCAATTTAAATGGCCGCGGTGGGGATCGAGTCGTTGCCTGCTGGCATCGGCAGCCCCATGATGCAATCACAGGATGTCAATGTGATACGATGGTGGGGCGGGGTTAGCTGATTACCCTTGATGCTGCCATGGCTCACTTCCTGTGAGAGCCAGCAGAGCGCCGGCACTCACAGGAGATGAGCATTTCTGTTGATCAAAGTGCTGCTGCTCTGATCAGGAGAAATGCAAAGGCGATAAGACCAGACAGTGCAGTGATAAAGTCCCCTAGGGGGACTAGTAAAAATAAACAAAAAATGTAACTAAATAAATTCACGTTATTTTTTTTGCATTGAATGTTCATTGTTATTCAATGATAGTGCAGCTAATCTGTAATTTTTAGTGCAAAGTTATGTCAGCAACAACTTTTTTTTTCTCACCTTATGTAATAAGGCCATTGTAGTGTCTTTTATGAGTCCAACTGTGCTTTCTCCTATCATTGCAATAAATGTTTTGGTTTCTGCCATTAGTTTTTCATCATGCAACTTGGGGAAAAAAAAAGGAACAAAAAATGTTTTATTCTAAGGAGTAAACATGCAATCGCAGCTATATGAAAGATATCTCAAAATATAAAATAACTTTTATGTAGCCTTGGAATAGATTTTAGAAAGGTAGATTATTAGTTTTTGGAAAAACTACAAGTTTTAAGAGAGTTGAAAACTGGTTTCTATTAATGCCTCATGCGTTAAAGCCACACATTACTTCTATACCTTTGCACTTAAATTGTTATCCATATTGTTTGAAACACCATATTGTAGACAAGTACCAAATGCCCAAACTATGAGTTGCAACGTAAGTTCACATTGGCTGCACTCTTGCAAATTTTCCAACAATGCAGATATAGGTGTCTTAGCAGGTAACAATGCATTTTCACCTGTTGAATCATAAAAACAATATATGATAAATACTTCAAAAGTGCATTTCTTCCATAAATTACAAGAAAGTCATGACACATATACAGCCCAAACAACACAATGTAAATTCTTATTGAAAGTTTAGGCATTTTCTTTTCTGAAGAGGATATTGGCATATTTAATTTCCAAGAGGAGCATTGCAAAGCCTACAAGTCTCCTTACACTAACAACGCATTCTCCATAAGGAGAAACGTTGCCCAATAGAAACCCTGTCAGAGGGTCTCTCATCCAGCCATCCTGTAATGATGAGGAGCAAACACCATGAAACATGGGTCTACAAATGAAGTGTCTGCTTTGGCTTTACTTTCCAAGTCATGGGGCAAGACTGGTTAAACAGACGATAATGACTTTTAGAATTGCTACCCCAACAGAAAGCACAACAGTTCTAGTCCTCTTCCTCTTTGAACATAATATTTGCATAAGTCTTGGTCAAACATTATTTTATTTTTTTCAGGTTTTTGTTTTGAATTTTGTACCAAAAGCCCAAAACTAAGAAAAGTTACAAAAACTTGTGGCTTTAGGGTATTCTATTTTTTAATCCATAACATCCTAAAGGATGTATATTTGTTGTAGATTTTAGCAGCAGATTTTACCTTTTCAGTGTAGATTGAATAGAATATAAATTTAAGACCATTTCTTTACCTTAGGTTTTCATTCCAGCCCCACATTTTTGAACATAACATTACATCATATAACAATCAGAGGTAAACAAGTCTCTATTACCGTTACTGTATGGACGGTTGGCCAAATTCACGCAATCCAAAGGATACAGCTTTCTACCTGCAATGCAAATATGTTAGTTTTTCTACCGGATAGCGGGGATTCTTCTTAACAAATATTAAGCTGCTCTAAACATATTTTCAAACAGTAGGTTATTTTTCATAGTGCCAAATTAAGAGGAGCAAAATACTACATTATTATATCTCCATTTACAAACGCATTTAATTACCATCTGTACTTGGAACAAAAGCAGTAGTTAAGTCATAGGCAACTGGCACAACAATCAGTGGATCAAGGACAATTCCCTCTTCACTGAAGAAATCCTCATAGGTCCACTCTTCATAGTGATCTCTTTCACCTCCAAAACTGGTATTCTGGAAGGAACAGACAAGTTATTGAAATATTTACTGACCTACAGAATATATATTGATTCATAAATGCAAAACTAATATTGTTGTGGGGATATTTAAAAGAACTACTTTCATGGATCACATTTGGGCTCAGAATTTAAAGAGGTGTCTTACATCACAGATTGAACAACATTTACTGTATTTTCCGGCGTATAAGACGACCCCCAAATTTAGAGATAAAAAGAAAAAAAAAGTTAAAAAAAAAATGGGGTCCATCTTATACTCTGCTGTTGTCTTACTGTGGTGGGGGGCAGCGGTGATGAAGCGGGGTCACAGGAGGCAGGGGTGGTGCTGGTGGGGTCTGTGCCTGGCAGCGGTGGTGGAGCGGGGTCACAGGAGACAGGGGCGGTGCTGGTGGGTCTGTGCTGGCAGCGGAAGCTGTGCTGGCTGTGTGGAGCAGGCCGGTGCGGCAGGTGTCCCAGGTGCTCTGTCAGCGGTCCGAGATTCAAAGAAATGGCACCCGGAGCGGCGTGTGCGCAGATGGAGCCCTCAGCCGCGAGCTCCATCTTCGCATGAGCCGACTCCGGGCACCATGATTTGAAATCAGAGCATCTGGGACATCGACCGCAGCTTCCGCTGCCAGCACACCCAGCCGGCCACCCGCCTTCATGGAGAGACAGCCAGCCCCACAAAGAGACAGCTAGCCGCACAGAGAGGCAGCCAGCTGCCCGCACAGCCAGCCACTTCTAATCCAAAAAATACGGTACCTACTTATATGCCCTATAAAACGACACACGGCGTATAAGGCTACTTTCACACTAGCATTGAACGACATCCGTTGCTATCCGCCGCCTTGAGGAATTACGGTAACCGTTGCAGGAAACCGTTTTATTCCTTTATTAGCTACGGATAGAAACAGATGGCCTTGCGTTGCATCCGTCAGCCGACGCTGCATTGCATCCGCCTGGCAGATGGAACGCTGCATGTTGCGTATTTCTGAGCTTGGCGGAGTGTCAAAAAAAACGCAACCTGCAGGATTCCGTCGGCGTCCGTTGTTTTTTTATAATGGACGCCTATGGTGGCGGATTCCGTTAGAATCCATCATTTGACGGATTCCTTTAACGCATCCGTCTTTACACAACTGCGCATGCCCAGATGTGTAAAGTCAAGAAAAAAAAAAACTATAACGGATTGCGTTACTTTGTACGATCCGTTGCATCCGTTGTGCCACTATATGCAACGCATCCGTTGCATCCGTCACACAACGCAATGCAACCGATGCCGTTCAACTCAAGTGTGAAAGTAGCCTAAGATGACCCCCGACTTTTGAGAAGATTTTCAGGGGTTGAAAAGTCGTCGTATACGCTGGAAAATACAGTAATCTTGCAGAACACAAACATCCAGAGATTGTGGTGTGATGACCCTACAAAGCTTGGGTCAGAGAACACTTTAGAGCACAGACCCACTGTGCTGTTTTAATATTTAAGATTGGTGTCTTGATTTTACAGGATACATCAGATTATGTAAGTTTTATTTTTTTTTAAAAAACTTACCTGTGTATTAAACAAACTAAGGGCTTATTTACACACTGCTTTTTTTGCTACGAAAAAAAGTCAAAACAATTTACACTACCTGCAACATGAATGAGATTTCTGACATCTCATGCGGCTTATTTTTCCTTGCAGATTTGAACCAGCATGTCATTTCTTTCAGCGGTTTTGTAGCATTTTTCAGCCACTTATATGAAATGGTATAGGAATGCAATATTAAGAGGCTAAAATTTAACTTTTAATCCTAATGTCAATAAAAACCTAAATTAGGTAAAACAGGTAACCCAAAGCTCCTTGGATCGCTGACAATCTCAGCCTCAACACAATATCCAAGGAGCCTATAAATATATAACAAAATTATCAAAAAAACAGACTCCTTAGTGTTTTGTTGGGAGCTTGGGCACAAGACCTCTGACCTCTAATGTGATACTGGAGTCCCCTGATGATTCTAACGAGATGAAATGCGTCGGGACGAGGGCCAGGAACATTATAGGGGAACTAAGAGAGGGTTAGATGTGGTCTGCCCTTGTTAGGGCGGAAGTTATTGGAGTAACAGGCGAAGTCAGTTTCCCTAGGGATGTTGTAGGGTCAGATTAGAGCGGATGCTGTAAGGACCCGCACGGAGGAAACCCCGATATACCCCAAGCTGCAAGGAATGGGTGAGATCGTTTACAACTCATCTTAAAAACCTTGCCTTTTGTGGATTCCTCTTTGAGGACTACTATGCACTATATGGTTTGTTATATTGAGGTTTTTTTGATAATTTTTTCTGTACTCATATATTGGACCACTGTCCAATTTTGAGTGAAATCATCACACTCAATTTTTCTGTTTGCATGTTATGTTTTCCTGATAATTTTGTTATATGTTTATAGGCTCCTTGGATATTGTGTTGAGGCTGAGATTGTCAGCGATCCAAGGAGCTTTGGGTTACCTGTTTTACCTAATTTAGGTTTTTATCGACATTAGGATTAAAAGTTATATTTTAACCTCTTAATATTGCTTTCCTATACCATTGTTTAAGTGGCTTCCCTCCTGTTTGAGGACGTTTTTTCTGCAGCATGGTGTGTGAACCTGTTATTCCTGGGTCATGATTCTTTGCTTGAGACCGTACTTGTGCTTTTAATGTTTGTAAAATATTCCTTCTATACCAATAAACTTTTTTGATACATTTTTGCAAAAAAATACGTGGTTGCATATGAGACTCGTTTTTTGCTTTTGGTCTATATAAATGGTTTTTGAGTCAGCAAGATAAGTTTAAAATAATGAAAATCTGGAAGTGGTTGTTCTTTTCACTGTTTGAGGACTGCTGTGTCATTTATATGAAATGGAAAAAATGCAAGTAAAAATTAATGCAAAAATACATCAAAACAGTCAATTTTTCATGGAGAAAAAAACTGCTGCAAATACTCAATGTGTACACATACATTAAAAGTTTGTAAAGGGATTTCTGGTTTCTATTGTAAAGACAAGTTAAACATTTGAATGATGTTCACACTATTGCATTAATACAATCACTGATATAGAGAAGATTTTGAGGTCCTACAGCTTCGGTCTTTCTACCAGTTCAGACAGTTGGAAAAGGAATCTGTCTCTCATGCCTTAGATGAAGCCCACACACCAATTGCATTGACGAACAAATCAATCTCATGTATGCTGATGTTTACTATTTGACCATGCAATTGATTGCTTTATTTTCTGTTATGTTTAAAAATTTGAATTCAAAAAATGTTTAAACAAAATAAAATACAAAAACCATTTAGTCGTATCTTAATTAAAAGCAAAACAAATAAGAACAGCATTAAGAAAAAGTAAACAGGGCAAAAAGCATAGAAAAAGATTAAATCTTACTTTAGTTATAAAACCGTAGTCTTCAATTTCACATTGCCTGTAAAGTTCCATAGCTATCTGGGTATATTTACATAATTCCAATGCATCAAGCAAGAGATCTGTAGAGAATGTCCCAATATTCTGATTAGTATACAAAATGAACGATAAAAATATAAATGAATGAATGAATCAAATATTTTCAGACAGTCAAAAAAATATACATCTGGCCTTGCAACATTATTTTGTAAAATAAATCTTCAAGACTTTGCTTTTATTTAGAAGCAACCAGGTATGAATTTGCATGACTAAGTTTGCATTTTACTAGCTGTATTTCATCTACCTTTGTTTACCTGCTTAGTCTTCTTTTGTATTTTTGCTCAGCGTGAAGTATAGAAGCCACCGCTCTAAAACAGCAGCAGAGGTCGGTCCCCTTGAAAACAGGGTCACAGTCGCTACACTAAGGCTGGCTTTGGATCTTCGCTACCTCTCTCAGCCCTAATCATCTCTATAAAATTAGCTCCTCAGTCTGCACAGTAGCAGTTGTAGACTGTTGCTCAGTCACTTCCTCTCCGATTGGCTAGCGAACGCTTAATTTTAGGTCAGTAGCGTTCCATGCAAACTCTTCAGCTCAAGACTTCAATCCCACTGCTGCTCATTTTCCCATGAGATCCGGAGCCCTTATGAAAGCTTTTACAGTTCAGGACAGCAGACAACAAACTGTCATTCAATCATGAAGATCCGCCCGCAATGGCGGTCTTCAGTATAATGGCACCTGAGGTGAGATCTAAATTTGTACATGCGCCGGTACTGGTGACATTTTTCTGAAGACTTTCAAGAGATTAATCTGTGCAAGCTCTGCCCGTGAGTATTACAACGCCAGCATCAAATTGAATTAAGTTAGATGATAAAGACACCAGAGGCAGTGGAGGGGTCGTCGCAGAGCCGAAGACCCTACCCACAGTCCCGCCCCAATGCAGAGACAAAAACTTCTAAAGATGATTTTAACAAAACAAAAAACCCAAAAAACTGATTTTGGATTTCTTCACAGAATGTATGTATTAAATCAGTTTAACACCGCCATTATGGGCATACCTTTAGTTTACTATGCCTGATAACCAGTTACAGCAGCTATTTAAAGGGTTTACCAGTGCTTTTATATTGATGGCTTAATTCTATAAAACGCCATCAATATATACAGTTTGATGTGCATTTATTTATTTTTTTACAAAAACAAAAATGGATCCAACAGAAAGAAGTATAAGTCTTTCCATTATAATTTACATTTCTTTTGATTTAATTCCAGGGTTTGGCTAAAAAAACTGCATGTATTATTCCAGCCACAAATTGTGACCAAACCTCTTATGACAGTACAAATGCTTCTTCGAAAACAAAAGTCTTAAAAAAAAAATCTAAATTGCTGGAACTTCAATTCCTCTGCATGTAAAGTCCTCAGACAAGGGCAGTGAAATATTCAGATGATTGCAGCAATGATAACCTTGTGGGAATTACCGCATTTTTCGGACCATAAGACGCACTTTTTTCCCCCCAAATGTTGGGGGAAAGTGGGGGGTGCGTCTTATGGTCTGACTATAAGGTTGCGGGTGCGGGGAATGAGGGTGCCGCGGTGGAGCGGGTCATCGGCGGCACCAGCAGGCTGTAGCAGCATCCTCCCGCCCATCATCTCTCAGCGAAACCAGCGCTGACAGGTGGGCGGTGTGATGGGCGGGGGGGGGGGGGTGCGTGCATAATTAGCAGCCGGCCGTGATCACCCCTGGCAACTACAGCCTGGAGTGATCATGTGCGGCTGTATTCACTGCCCCCCGTGCATCATTATCAGCGCGGGGTGCAGTGAATCAGTGTACTCACCCGTCACCGTGTGTGGAGCCGCCCCCCTGCAGCATCGCGTCTTCCTGTCTGTGCCGGCGGTCAGCTGATCTGGACACTAGTGGCGCGCACCGCGATAACGTCATCGCTGTGCGCGCCGCTAGTATCCACCAGAATCGATCAGCTTACCGCCGGCACAGACAGGAAGACGCGATGCTGCAGACAACGGTGACGGCTCCACACAGCGGCGCTGCAGCTGAGACAGAGATCGGTGCTTCAGGGAGTGAGGAAAGGTAAGTATAAACGTTTATTTTTTTTTTCCTGTGCCACAGGATACTTGCCATTTACCAGGATGGGGGTATATCATGAGCAGGATGGATGGGGGTATTTCATGAGCAGGATGGATGGGGGCATATCATGAGCAGAATGGATGGGGGCATATCATGAGCAGGATGGATGGGGGCATTTCATGAGCAGGATGGATGGGGGTATATCATGAGCAGGATGGATGGGGGTATATCATGAGCAGGATGGATGGGGGCATATCATGAGCAGGATGGATGGGGGCATATCATGAGCAGGATGGATGGGGGCATTTCATGAGCAGGATGGATGGGGGCATATCATGAGCAGGATGGATGGGGGCATTTCATGAGCAGGATGGATGGGGGCATTTCATGAGCAGGATGGATGGGGGCATTTCATGAGCAGGATGGATGGGGGCATTTCATGAGCAGGATGGATGGGGGCATATCTTGAGCAGGATGGATGGGGGCATATCATGAGCAGGATGGATGGGGGCATATCATGAGCAGGATGGATGGGGGCATATCATGAGCAGGATGGATGGGGGCATATCATGAGCAGGATGGATTGGGGCATATCATGAGCAGGATGGATTGGGGCATATCATGAGCAGGATGGATGGGGGTATATCATGAGCAGGATGGATGGGGGCATATCATGAGCAGGATGGATGGGGGTATATCATGAGCAGGATGGATGGGGGTATATCATGAGCAGAATGGATGGAAGGTATATTATTAGCAGGATGGATGGGGGGTATATTATTAGCAGGATGGGGGGTATATGAGCAGGATCATATACAAGGCAGGAGGATCCTTATCAGAATGGGGTACCTTAGTAGAGAATTTGGGGACATTACCCCCATAACAGTGTCAGCAGCAGATCCTCGCCCCATAACAGTGTGTCATGACCATATTTTTTGGTTAAAATTTTATTTTCCTATTTTCCTCCTCTAAAACCAGGGTGCGTCTTATGGTCAGGTGCGTCTTATAGTCCGAAAAATACGGTATTATATTCCTTTTATTTGATCAAAATATGGGAGAAAATGGACCCGAAATTCAATGCTCATATAAAAGAATGGAATACAAGCCCTTATCTTTTGTGAATTTTATTCAGGCTCTTACCTGGACTGCATATAGTAGATGCTTTACAGGCAAATTGATATGTAACAGCAGGAAGATTTATTCCCGGAGAAATTACCATCGGTGTATTTGCTTCCAACATCTGGCAAAGTTTTTGGGAAACCAGATAGTGTAATTGTGCCGTCTGAGCATTGCAGTGATGTTCATATAAGTCACTAAATTGAAAATAGAATGGTAATACACAATGGATTGTCTAGAATTGCAAAACTTCCACGTTTAGATAACAATCATTTAGATAAGGACCTGTTTAAATTAATGGCCTTCCATTCACAGGGGTTGTCCGGTACTTTAATATTGATGACCGATCCTTAGGAAAGGTAATCAATATCAGATCAGTGTGGGTGTGACACCCGAAACCTCAGCTGATCAGCTGTTCCCGTTGCTGGCGATAGAGGCGGATGTGATGAGTTGTGGATCGGCTAAGTACAGCTCCGTCAACTGTATAGTGGCCACAGCGAAGGAACTTTGGACCACAGGGACAAAGAAGAAAAAACAAAAAAAGACACTGCTCCAGAATCACTGGAGCAGCCCCAACTGGTGGAGGTCCCAGTGCAAACAAAGAAAAATCGAGTGAAATGTCGCCTTTAAATTTAATTCCTGGACTGGAGCACAACTTTAAATCTGCAGTGACAGTCATATTTCCATCCCATATCTCCACACCCTCTCTCCCAATATTAAATAGTCAAAATGAAAAATCAATAATAATAATAATGTAACTATTCACAGTAATGCATAACAGCCATCAATATCTAAAATGTTAAAAAGCTTTATGGTAACAACAAGATAAATATGGATCAAGAGTGTTGCATGCAAAATTTGACAATCTTTATTATACAAAAAAGTGGATCGAAAACAGCCATGCAATAAAACTACCATGTAAAAACAAGCATGAAGGGGAGTGTGATTGGGTGGAAGGTCAGTAATAATAAATAACCCAGCCACACAAAATAAAGTACCTGGAGTAACAGGAGATATAAAGACTAAAACTCACTAGAATTATATGTTTCTGATCTCGCAAATTTGCTGGACTGTCTATGGGATCCATGTCAGGAAGTTGTTAATTTTATTTGTTGTTTAGTTATGTTTTGCAAAAAGTTAATTCATAAGCAATTGATTTGACCAACAAAATATATTGCTTGATGTATCAACACTAACAAACTGGAGGGTCAAAATATGTGCATTTTCTTAAACTTGTTATTACTATCTATATGTCCTTAAGTTTTGTAACGCATGATTTCAAGATTTGTTAACTACAAAACCTAATAAAAATCATTTGAATAGGAGATATAAAGACAATTGCAATGAGGAACGCATATAGAAGTATTAGAAGGCAGAAAGCCACAATATAAAGGTAGGAAAAGGATAACATAGTAAACCTTCCTACATGGCACACTCTAAACATATGAAAAACAGGGAGGACAAGCAGAGTGTAATGCAAAATAACAATTTGTTTTTATACAAGAAGGACTGGCACAAAAGGAGAATCAGCGGCAAAATCAGAGGCATGTGTATAACAAGTGGTGTATGAAAAGCGTATAACATACACATACAGTGTCAAATAGCAACTGTGAGATGGCAATATAAACATGGAGTGCTATGAAAAAATCATGATGAGGCAGGTGTATAGTAACTGCCAATACAGGAAAATGGGCAAAAGTCATAGCATGTGCACACAATAAATGCCCCACACTACGTATGTGTCAGACATAACCCATACACATAGCACAGATGGTAAGTTGATTATTATATACATATATATAACAATTGCATCATATACACCAGATTGCAGACACACTGACCATCAGGTCAGACATAAGAAGTAAAGGGCAATGCGCAGCAATAACCTAAGGCAGGAAAGGCATACCCATGGTCCACACACAGCCTGTGAGTAGCAGCAGAGAGGTCCCCCTTGAGAAGACCCCAGTCTTCTGGGGTCTTCTCCAGGGGTACCTCTCTGCTGCTACTCACAGGCTGTGTGTGGACCATGGGTATGCCTTTCCTGCCTTAGGTTATTGCTGCGCATTGCCCTTTACTTCTTATGTCTGACCTGATGGTCAGTGTGTCTGCAATCTGGTGTATATGATGCAATTGTTATATATATGTATATAATAATCAACTTACCATCTGTGCTATGTGTATGGGTTATGTCTGACACATACGTAGTGTGGGGCATTTATTGTGTGCACATGCTATGACTTTTGCCCATTTTCCTGTATTGGCAGTTACTATACACCTGCCTCATCATGATTTTTTCATAGCACTCCATGTTTATATTGCCATCTCACAGTTGCTATTTGACACTGTATGTGTATGTTATACGCTTTTCATACACCACTTGTTATACACATGCCTCTGATTTTGCCGCTGATTCTCCTTTTGTGCCAGTCCTTCTTGTATAATAAATATTATTATTTTGCATTACACTCTGCTTGTCCTCCCTGTTTTGCATATAGAAGTATGTTTGCAAGCCCTCCACTCACCCAGCTATGGCACTGAACATAGGATCCGAGAGATTCATTGTAATTTCACTTAAAGTGCCAAACACCTGGAAAGAGTGGGTGGGTTAGTAAATATAAAGATCTAACAAAACTCCATCTCAGACTAGCAGCAAAAATCACTAAGTAAGGCCACAGTATGCATATTACCTAAGGTGCTCAGTGCAGGGCAATGTACAAAAGGAGGGATCTCCCTCCCTGATGAAGCAAAAACCCTAGCGAAACATTTGTTGGGGTCTCTAGGTCATATGGGGTTGACTGTGACCGGCTGGAATCCCTTCTGTACATCCCCCCTGCACTGAGCACCTTAGGTAATATGCATACTGTGGCTTTACTTAGTGATTTTTGCTGCTAGTCTGAGATGGGGTTTTGTTAGATCTTTATATTTACTAACCCACCCACTGTTTCCCGGTGTTTTACACTTTAAATGAAATTACAATGAATCACTCACATCCTATATTCAGTGCCATAGCTGGGTGAGAGGAGGGCTTGCACATATATTTCTATATACGAACCTCATTGCAATTGTGCTTATATCTGCCTCCACTCCAGTTACTCTATTTTGTGTGGATGAGTTATTTAATGTTACTGGCCTTCCACCCGGTCACACTCCCTTCATGCCTGTTTTTACACAGTGGTTTTATTGCATAGCTGTTTTTGATCCACTTTTTTGTATAATAAAGATTGTCAAATTTTGCACACAACACTCTTGTTCTCTTGTGTTAATAATGTATGCAGAGAAGTGCTCAGCAATGGTTTTGCCTTACTGTGACACACCAATTGCTATTATGTCCCGCATTAGTTAGAGAATTTTTGCATTTATCTAGATAAATATGGGCCACTGATAAACTGAATAAAAATTGTGTACTATGCCAATTCATACTTGCATATCTGGAGCGCTTTCTCCACCTGACCAGAAGCCAATGCCCTCATAGCCAGTTCTGCCCCAAGCTCCTGCTCTGTGACTTGTAAAAGTAAAGCAAGTCTATAAAGTCTGGACTCTGTTGAAGGCACTTTTGATTGCTCATCAAGACCTGAATTTTGTTCAGGTGTCTTTTCGGATTTCGATTTGGACTTTGCAGTTTCATAAGCTATAATGTGCTCTTCTCTGAGCCGTGACACCAAAGATCGGTTTTCATATTCTTCAAGTGAAAGAAATATATCAAACTCTTCCTATAAAAAAAATAAACAAACAAAAACCTCACATATTACATGAAATGAAATACATTAATGTGGATGCATAATAGCCAACCAATGCATAAGATAAACTGTCACCAGTGCGCTTCAAGCACGTACCAGCATGAAGCTTTATTACTTGGGGCGTCAATATGCCCATGACCGATCTTTTGTGGTGTAACAACTGTGGCCACATTTAGAATTTACATTAACCTTTCTTAATCAGACATGAGACCAATGATCCTGTAACCCGTAATGCATCAACTAAAGAAAAAACGTGATACAAAATCTGGTGGCCATTGAGTGAAAAGAGCAAGAAGATTGATCATTTCATCTCATCACACCACATATATCCACGTAGAGCAGAATTTAAAGGGAACCAAACATCAGGATTTTCGTGTATAAGCTGCAGCCAGTGCAGTACTGGCACTATAATGCACAGTGTGTACATACCATCAGGGGGCAGCTCGGGTGTTTAGGCAGTGAAATCCAACTTTATAAAGTTTGAAATTTCGTGCACTTTTTGATTGACGTGTGCACCTCTGCAGATAATGTCCGGGCGGGTTATGCAGGAGTTCCCCGCCCACCCACCAGCCTGTTCCTCCCTCTCTCCTGATGTCCGGGCGGGTTATGCACGTGTTCCCCGCCCCCCCGCGCCGCCTGTTCCTCCCTCCCTCCCTCTGACTGTATGTAAATATCTAATCTTCAGAAACATGGCGCCGGAGTGGGCCTCTGAGCATAGCGCTTATCTCCGGCGCCATGTTTCTGAAGCCCCCCGCATTACACAACTTGGTGTCTGAGAGGGCGGCGCCACAGCGATGTCACACCGGCTGGTGTGTTGGCCCGGTGTCCTGGGGCGGCACGATACAGGAGCAGCAGGTAATCGCGTCCTCCGGTCAGCTGTTCTGTCCTGTTCTAATCGCGCGCGCGCGCTCCCGCGGTCACAACGGGCTGTGAAGAAACGAGGGCGCATGCGCCGCCCTCTCAGACACCAAGTTGTGTAATGCGGGGGCTTCAGAAACATGGCGCCGGAGATAAGCGCTATGCTCAGAGGCCCACTCCGGCGCCATGTTTCTGAAGATTAGATATTTACATACAGCCAGAGGGAGGGAGGGAGGAACAGGCGGCGCGGGGGGGCGGGGAACACGTGCATAACCCGCCCGGACATCAGGAGAGAGGGAGGAACAGGATGGTGGGGGGGCGGGGAACTCCTGCATAACCCGCCCGGACATTATCTGCAGAGGTGCACACGTCAATCAAAAAGTGCACGAAATTTCAAACTTTATAAAGTTGGATTTCACTGCCTAAACACCCGAGCTGCCCCCTGATGGTATGTACACACTGTGCATGATAGTGCCAGTACTGCACTGGCTGCAGCTTATACACGAAAATCCTGATGTTTGGTTCCCTTTAATGTCTTTAACCACTAATGAATAATACTGACAGAGTTGAGTTAGTTACATCCCTGTGCATTCATTTCTTTATAGACCCCTCACTTTCTCTGCTGAGACAGATGGAAAATCTGACTTTATTTTCATCCACTGACTTACGAGTAAATGGGTGAACACTCCTAGGTTTGTTGTATCTACGCTTGGACGGAAAATGCACACAAATATCAATTATGTCAATAGGGCCTTAGACATTTTCATTATCGCCCAACACCACCACTGAGAACTTAAACTTACCTGTAAATTGTGGATCGCTTTGAACATTTTTAAGTTTGCTTCACATATCTCGCTTTTTAGAAGGTTACCTATAAGACATGATTAGTATTATTTTAATATAGACAGCACTTTAAACAGTCTAGAAACGGTGAAATCAGTTAAAACACCACTGAAGTGTATTTTTATAGCACTGCTGGAGTGGTGCTTTAAATCTAAGCCCCATGCCTCCATCTTAGGCTATTTTCAAATTCAGTCGTTTCAAATCCATCAGGTCAGTTGTTGTGACGAAACAACTGATCCATTGTTTTTTAGCTGTCAACGGATGCAACGGATGTGTTATTCCACAGTATTCCGTTCACAGGAATTCTGTGAAATAACTGATCCGTCGCATTCGTTACATCCGTTGTACGTCCGTTTTACGACGGATCCGTCATGATCCGTTTGTTTTTGGGACAGCCCAATGGGAGTGCCAGACATTTTGGTTACCTATTTCTGTGTTTTCATAGGCCATCTGTGACAGCTTGTAGAGAAAGGGGCAGAATAAATGTTGTTCTAGCTAAAATGGTGTGTGGATTATTCCTATCAAGCCTATCTGGAGCCTTGCAATGTGATTGTGTACATACTGGGCATGCTCAGTAGCAAATAACGGAATCCTGCACTGGATTCCGTCGTGTGACGGATTATGGTGGAATCCAGCACCATAGACAACCATTATACCTCGTGACAAAATCCTGAGCAGTGAGTTTTTTTGACACTCCAAAAAACGTTACAGTGTCAGTTCCTTCCACCCGCCGGTCAATCATTCCACGACTAATCCGTCGGGCGGCGGATGCAACGCAAGGCCATTAGTCGCAATCCGTCGTTAATACAAGTCTATGGGGAAAAAACTGAATCCTGCAAAATATTTTGCAGGATACCGTATATTCTCAAGGCAACAGAGTCTTTTTGCGTCAGTCAAAAATTCGAAGTGTGAAAGTAGCCTTATACTCACCTTCTGGCGTCTTCACCTTCTATCACCGCAGCGCCAGTCGGTCTCCTGTTGTCAGCTCCAGTATTTCATGGCGCACGCCAGAGCTCAATACAAGTCTATGGGAACCTCGTTCTGGCTCTCATAGAGATGCAATAAGCGCTTGTGCCGTAACTTCTGACTTCCAGAGCAGCTTTGGTAAAAGGTGAAGCCTCAGGAAGGTGAGCATATGACAGGGGGTTTTACATTAAAGCCGCACTCCAGAAATGAAAAAAACCCTGCTATATATATCAGTATATCATTTTTTTCACATTTAAACTGGATGGTAAAACATATCCTTTTTATCTTTTCATTTTGTGATTATAGTTTTTCTTTTAAATGTTTGTATTACAGTTTTTTTATACACAACATAGGTATATAAACTATTATTCTTTGTACATTACAACATTAAACATTTGCATATCGATTGTAAGTTGTTGCTTTTTCTTAAATCCATTTTCCATACATCACAGACTGGGTCTACCATCTTGCCTGAGCCTCTGTTAACAGCATTTATAGATAGTAATAGCATGTAGCTGCTGTAAAACCTACTTCGTGTGTAGGGCATTCCACAGTCTGACTGCTCTAATTGTAAACAATCCTCTCCTATTTAGCTGCTTTAACTCCTTCACCCCCAGCCTTGATTTCACCTTCCGATCAGGCCAATTTTTTTCAATTCTGACCAGTGTCACTTTATGAAGTTATAACTCGAACACATCGGCGGATCCCAGTGATTCTGAGATTGTTTTTACATGACATATTGTAATTCAGGATTGTGGTAAATTTAGGCCAATATTTTGTGTGTTTATTTGTGAAAAAATGGAAAGTTGAGGAAAATGTTAAATTCTGCAATTTTCTGAGTTTTTATGCCAAACAAAATAGTTAATAAATAACATTTCCCACATTTCTACCCTACATCAGCACAATTTTTGAAACCTCATTTTTTTTTTAATTAGGAAATTAGAAGGGTTTAAAGTTTATCAGCAATTTCTCATTTTTCCAACAAAATGTGCAAATCCATTTGTTTAGGGACCACATCACATTTGAAGTAACAGAGGCCTAGGTGGCAGAAAATACTTCTAATAATTCTTCTCAGCATGGGACCTCTCCAATCCACAACTTGGTAAACAGAACAGAGCCAGGACGTCTAAAGTCCATTCATGTATCAAATGTCCAGGCGGAGTTGGACCCTTCTGGCCACCTAAGGGGCTGATCCCAGGAGAAAAGAACAATGAGACCCATGTTAGTTCAGTTACTTGGATCTCGGCTGGAGAAGCATTAGGACTGATAGCTGAGGCTAAATCCTAGTGCCTGTGTATGTACTGTTAGAGACTGGAGATCGGTGGCCACGTGGTATCGTGGTATTGTGTTTTGTTGTTCACTCATAAGGACCATTGCCATATTTTCCCTGGCATCGGAATACCGGGCTCTGTCCCTGGATCTATTATTTTGTTGTGGACTCCTTGCAGACTTTAAGGATTTATATTCATGTTTGGTGCTTTATCTTTGTGGTTCTAATAAAGCCCTTTGGATTGTTCCTTGGCCTGGCGTCTCTTACTGCTCTGTCTCATACCCCGTCACAGAAGGAAAAAATAAAATTTTACTTTTTCCCACAGAAATGTTACTTTAGCCCCAAGTTTTCAATTTTCACAAGAGGAAGAGGAAAAATTGCCCAGTACATTTTATGGCTGGCTGTACATGGGTGGAGAGCAGAACTGCTGATTCAGTGAGTTCCAATGGGGTTCATGTCAAGTCTGGATCTTGATCTGAACTTTAGGTAAAGTGTGGCTGAACCTGCTAAACCCAAACTTCAACAGGTCAGCTCAACACAATTTTATGACGTTGAGCCGCAAAAAATAAAAAATAAATTTTTACCACAAGATTGTTACTTTAACCCCAATTTTCTTCATTTTCACAAGGGAAACAGAACAAAATGGATCCCAAAATTTATTGTGCAATTTCTCCTGAGTATGCAGATACCCCATATGTGGTGGGGAACTACTATTTGGACACACTGTTGAGTTCTGAAAGGAAGGAGTGATGTTTTAAAGTGCAAATTTTGATGGAATGGTCAGCGGGTGTCAGGTTGCAATTGGAGAGCCGTTAAGGTGCTAAAATAGTAGAAACCCCCCACAAGTGACCCTATATTAGAATTAGAAGCAGCAGAGAAAAAAAGTCAGGCACTCACCAGAGCTTGCTTGTGCAGGTATCGATTTATTCAATCGTGGAGGTTCCAAGTGCATAAGGGCTGGTGGGGAGGGAGAGGACGCTAGACACGTCCAGTGACGACGGCCGTTTCGCACCTGTCTGGTGCTTCAGCTGGTCAAGGTGAGTATGACATCACGTCCGTTATAACCACAATACACATGTGGCTGATGTAAAAGTGATTAAAACCGTTTAAAATCAAGCTATAGTATTGTTACTAAAAAGAGTGATAGTAAATAATGACAAAATATATGAACGTACTATGACATTCTATAAAGCATCTGGATTATTTATCACAGGAACACACAATTCATTTTTATCATTTAGTCCCAACGGACCTAGAGCATTAAATTTCATAATATATTCTGCCTCTTTTCTGAGTAGAATCTTGTGTGTGTCTCCTCCTCTGGCCAGAGTTTTAATCAAATCGATCCCTGCAAATGACAGCACATTTGAGACAGCATTGTGAGCTTGTTTTATATGGTTGATTAACCTTGTTGCACCCACTCCGCTTAAAATGGAGTTTTTGTGCTCTCTGAATCTCACAAAAAGCTGCCTTATAGTTTTCCAGATATAAAAATATTGGCATGGACAGAATATCGCATAAACCACCATTTTGGTCCTGCAGGTAATCAGATGCTTAACGGTATGTGAATGACCACCAATTTCAAATGCTCTGCCCGTTAAATGAAAACGGCAAAATGAGCAGTTACCGCATCTGAAATTATCCGCAGGGCCAGCCTGGTGTAGCCAAGCCATGGGCAGCATATAGCGTTTTGTGATCAAAACGTCCCCAATATTTTTACATCGTCTGTGCGTCACTAAAGGTTTATTTAAAGCCATCTCCCTAAGCTCATCAATCCCTTCGATTATATGCCAGTTTTTATTTATAATCGATTTTATTGTTTGGTCCATAGGGCCATACTTGAAATTGAATATAAAGTGATTTAATTGCTTTTTGACCTGAGACTCTTTATAGTTTTTATTGTGAGACTTTTTTTCATGCTGAATTTTATCCTCTGTTTGTTTCTGCATTGAATTGATTGAATTTAAAGGATACCCTCTTTCTATGAAGCGCTGCTTTAGGTCTAATGTCTGGATCTGTAATGTCTCAGGATTGTTGGTAAGCCTATTCAGTCTTAGAAACTGACCAAAAGGAACAGATTTCAAAACATGTCCGGGATGGGCACTCTTATAATGCAATAATGTGTTTACAGTAGTTGGTTTTCTATAGAGCTCTCTTGAAACTGACCCTTCATGGGCTATTAATTTAACATCCAAGAATTCTATAGTTTTTTCCCCAAAAGAATATGTAAACAACATATTGCAATTATTTTCTAGATTTAAATATGTAACAAAGGATTTGAATTGATCTCTATCCCCGTCCCAGATTATAAGAATATCGTCCACGAATCGCATATATTTTTTATGTGTTTAATATAAGGGTTTTTCAGACTATAGATTAAATGATCCTCTAGATGTGCAAAGAACAAATTCGCAAAGGTACATGCCACCGGGGTCCCCATTGCTACCCCACTACTCTGTTGGTACCAAGTGTGCCCAAATTTGAATGTGTTATATATCAAGACAAATGTTAAAGCCTCTTCAATAAAACTTATTAGACGGGTGTCCTCACCAAGCCCTCTCAGCATATCTATTATATTATCAATTCCAAGCTGCTGTGGGATCCTTGTGAATAAGCTTTCCACATCTAAGGATGCCCAGCAAAAGGTTTCTTGCCAATCAAACTGTTCTAGTTGTTTTATTAAATCTCCTGTGTCCCTCACATAGGACGGAATTGTTTTTAATAGCGGATGCAATAGCTAATCTAGATATGCTGAGAGGGGTTCAGTGAGAGACCCCACTCCAGAGACTATTTGTCTCCCTGGTGGTCTCTGTTCACACTTGTGCACCTTTGGCAGCCAGTACCAATGCGGTTTTGTAGGAAAAATTGGAAAAGGTTTTTCAGCTCTGCTGTTTGTTATGAAGCCTATTTATATCTGCCTATTTAGAAAGCTGCGTAATTTTTCTTTTAGTTTTTCGGTAGGATCACTCTCTAATTTCTGATATATTATACGGTTGTCCAAATGTTTTTTCGATTCTTCCAAATAGTAGTCAGTAGTCATGAGGACTGTAGCCCCACCTTTATCTGCTCTCCGTATAGTAACATTTTTAAAGGATTTAATTTTCTTTAAAGCTATTTTTTCTGAGCTTGATAAATTGTTTTTTTGGGGTGGATATTTTAGGGCTCTCATATCTCTCATTACGATCTCCTGGAATAAATCAATACTATTTCCAGGGGATGTAGGTGGATAAAATGTTGATTTTATACCTCCAGTGAAACTTCTACTACTATTTGGGCTACTTTTCATTTTTGGGAGACCGTATTAATTTTATCATCTGTTAGACTTAATAGTTGCAGAGCATCATGTGTAATTTCTCCGATCTCTGGACCTATAAATGAAAAACCAAGAGGACCAATATTACATTGTCTCTCATCTATGCGATTCTGGTCTGTCTTTTTGTCTATATTAGAAAAGTGCTTTTTTAGATGTAATTTTCTGCAGGCTTTGTATAGATCAACCTCGAATTCTATTATATTAAAGGGTTCCGGAATGCAAAAGTTTAGACCTTTTTCAAGGACAGAGAGCAGATCACAGTCCAATGTATAGTCAGATTGTAGATTTTTTATTTTTATTTATCACTGGATCAATTGTCAGTCTCGCCAAGAAACATTTTTCCTTTTCCCCACTGGGTGTTCGTTTGTTTCTCCCCCGGCCTCTCCTTGTCTTCCTTCTAAAGGGGTAACAGATATATTCGGGGTATTCACCCCAAAAAATCAATTTATCAAGCTCAGAAAAAATAGCTTTAAAAAAAATTGAATCCTTTAAAAATGTTACTATACGGAGAGCAGATAAAGGTGGGGCTACAGTCCTCATGACTACTGACTACTATTTGGAAGAATCGAAAAAAAGAGAATTTTGTTTACTTACCGTAAATTATTTTTCTTATAGTTCCGTATTGGGAGACCCAGACAATGGGTGTTTAGCTTCTGCCTCCGGAGGACACACAAAGTACTACACTTAAAAGTGTAGCTCCTCCCTCTGAGCTTATACACCCACTGGAGAACCAGATCTAGCCAGTTTAGTGCAAAAGCTGAAGGAGAATAGCCACCCACAAGTAAAACAGAGCAAGAACCGGAACAACAGGAGACTCTGTCCACGACAACAGCCGGTGAGAACACACGGAACAAGAAAATTGCCAACAGGCAACAGGGAGGGAGCTGGGTCTCCCAATACGGAACTATAAGAAAAAGAATTTACGGTAAGTAAACAAAATTCTTTTTTTCTTCATCGTTCCTATGGGAGACCCAGACAATGGAACGTCTCAAAGCAGTCCATGGGTGGGAATAAACAGAAAAACTAAGAAGTAGGTGGAGCCTAACTTCACAAATGGGCGACAGCCGCCTGAAGGATGCGTCTGCCCAAGCTCGCATCTGCCGAAGCATGAGCATGCACTTGGTAGTGCTTTGAAAAGGTATGCAGGCTAGTCCAAGTGGCAGCCTGACAGACTTGTTGAGCCATAGCCTGGTGCCTGGAAGCCCAAGAGGCACCGACAGCTCTGGTCGAGTGTGCCTTGATCCCCGGCGGGGGAGGCACCTTAGAACACTGGTAGGCATCCGAAATGGTCGACCTAATCCAACAGGCTAAGGTCGGCTTAGAAGCAGAGAGGCCCTTGCGCCGACCTGTGGTTAGCACAATAAGAGAGGTGCACCGCCTAAGAGCAGCGGTGCGAGACACATAGATCCGGAGAGCACGCACCAGATCCAGAGTATACAACGCTTTTTCAAAGCGATGAACAGGAGCCGGACAAAAGGAAGGTAGGGTAATGTTCTGGTTAAGGTGGAAAGGAGAGACCACCTTAGGAAGAAAGTCCGGAGTCGGACGGAGAACCACCTTATCTTGATGAAAAACCAAAAAAGGTGACTCCGAAGAGAGCGCAGCCAAATCGGAGACTCTCCTGAGGGAAGTTATGGCCACTAGAAAGACCACTTTCTGTGAAAGACGAAACAAAGAAACCTCCCTAAGAGGCTCAAAGGGGGGTTTCTGCAAAACCGTGAGAACCAAATTGAGGTCCCAGGGATCCAAGGGCCGCCGGTAAGGTGGAATGATGTGAGAAGCGCCCTGCATAAAGGTGCGGACCTGAGCCAGCCGGGCGATACGCCGCTGGAACAGCACTGACAGAGCCGAGACTTGTCCCTTGAGAGAGTTGAGGGACAGTCCCAGCTGCAGACCGGACTGTAGAAAGGACAGAAGGGTCGGCAAGGAAAAAGGCCAAGGAGGATGGCCGGAAGAGCGACGCCAGGACAGGAAAATTTTCCAAGTCCTGTGATAGATCTTGGCGGAGGAAGACTTACGGGCCCGAGTCATAGTGGAGATGACTTCAGGAGGGATACCAGAAGCCGTCAAGATCCAGGACTCAAGAGCCACGCCGTCAATCTGAGAGCCGCAGAATTCTGGCGGAAAAACGGACCTTGTGAGAGAAGGTCTGGACGGTCCGGAAGATGCCACGGCATCTCCACGGACAGTTGGAGCAGGTCCGGATACCAAGCTTGCCTGGGCCAGTCCGGAGCAATGAGGATGACTCGACAGCCCTCCATTCTGATCTTGCGCAGGACTCTGGGCAAGAGAGCTAGAGGGGGAAACGCGTAGGACAGACGAAACTGGGACCAGTCTTGAACCAGAGCGTCCGCGGCGAATGCCTGAGGATCGTGGGAGCGAGCCACGTAAACGGGAACTTTGTTGTTGTGACGGGATGCCATTAGGTCCACGTCCGGAGTGCCCCATTTGCGGCAGATTGAATGAAAAACTGCAGGGTGCAGGGACCACTCGCCACTGTCCACGGTTTGACGGCTGAGATAATCTGCCTCCCAGTTTTCCACGCCTGGAATGTGGACTGCGGATATGGTGGACTTGGAGTCCTCCGCCCATTGAAGGATGCGTTGTACCTCCAACATTGCCAGGCGGCTGCGTGTCCCGCCTTGGTGATTGATGTAGGCAACCGCTGTCGCGTTGTCTGACTGGACTCGAATGTGCCTGCCCGCCAACAGGTGGAGAAAGGCTAGGAGAGCTAGAAGCACAGCTCTGGTTTCCAGCACATTGATTGAAAGGGCTGACTCGGATGGAGTCCAAGTGCCCTGCGCTCGGTGGTGGAGACATACCGCTCCCCAGCC
This sequence comes from Anomaloglossus baeobatrachus, assembly GCF_048569485.1. Classification (NCBI taxonomy): domain Eukaryota; kingdom Metazoa; phylum Chordata; class Amphibia; order Anura; family Aromobatidae; genus Anomaloglossus; species Anomaloglossus baeobatrachus. Next base: position 743,669,002 of record NC_134353.1, read on the forward strand.
GGATAGACTGGCATCCGTGGTGAGGATCACCCAGGACGGGGCCAGAAAGGAGCGCCCCTGAGACCGAGAGAGGGGCCGAAGCCACCACTGAAGAGAGCTCCTGGTCTGTGGCGACAGAGCCACTAACCTGTGCAAGGAGGAAGGCCGCTTGTCCCAACAGCGGAGAATGTCCAGCTGCAGGGGACGCAGATGGAACTGGGCAAAGGGTACAGCCTCCATTGACGCCACCATCTGACCCAGCACCTGCATCAGGCGCCTGAGGGAATAACGGCGGGGCCTCAGCAGAGAGCGCACCGCCAGTTGGAGGGACTGCTGTTTGACTAAGGGCAACTTCACAAGTGCCGGCAAAGTCTCGAACTGCATCCCTAGGTACGTGAGACTCTGGGTCGGAGTCAGAGTGGATTTGGGAAGATTGACAAGCCACCCGAATTGGGCTAGAGTGGCGAGAGTGAGCGAGACACTCCGCTGACAGTCCGCGCTGGATGAAGCCTTGACTAGAAGGTCGTCCAGGTAAGGAATAACTACCAACCCCTGGAGGTGCAGAACCGCAATCACTGCTGCCATGACCTTGGTGAATACCCGAGGGGCCGTGGCTAACCCGAAGGGGAGAGCCTCGAATTGGAAATGTTCCTCTCCGATTGCAAAACGTAGCCAACGCTGGTGTGAAACTGCAATTGGCACATGCAGATAGGCATCTCTGATGTCGATGGATGCCAGGAAATCCCCTTGGGTCATTGAGGCAATGACTGATCGCAGAGACTCCATGCGAAAATGCCGCACCTGAACATGCTTGTTGAGAAGCTTGAGATCCAGGATGGGCCAGAAGGAACCGTCCTTTTTGGGGAATAGGAAGAGATTTGAGTAGAAACCTCTGAACCGTTCCCGGGCGGGAACCGGTACAATTACTCCGTTGGCCTGCAAGGATGCCACGGCCTGAGAAAAGGCGGCGGCCTTGGAGCAGAGGGGAGTTGACAGAAAAAATCTGTTTGGCGGGCTGAAAGAGAATTCTATCCTGTAGCCGAGGTAGATGATATCCTGCACCCACTGATCGGAGACGTGTCGAAACCACGCGTCGCCAAAGTGGGAGAGCCTGCCACCGACTAAGGATGTTGCTGGAGCGGGCAGATAGTCACGAGGACGCTGCCTTGGCGGCAGCACCTACTGCGGTCTTTTGTGGACGCGCTTTTGGGCGCCAGTTGGATTTCTGGTCCTTGGCTGAGTTAGAGGACGAGGCCGAGGGCTTAGAGGACGACCAGTTGGAGGAACGAAAGGAACGAAACCTCGACTGATTCCTGCCCTGGACAGGTTTCCTGGTTTTAGTTTGTGGCATGGAAGTACTCTTCCCGCCAGTAGCTTCCTTAATAATTTCATCCAGCTGTTCACCGAACAGCCGGGACCCAGCAAAAGGGAGTCCAGCAAGGTACTTCTTTGAAGAGGCATCTGCCTTCCACTCTCGAAGCCACAAGATCCTGCGGATAGCGAGGGAATTAGCCGAAGCCACCGCAGTGCGGTGAGAAGCCTCCAGCATGGCAGACATGGCATAGGATGAAAAAGCTGAAGCTTGGGAAGTTAAGGTAACCATTTCGGGCATAGATTCCCTGGTGAGGGAATGCATCTCCTCTAGAGAAGCAGAGATGGCTTTGAGAGCCCATACTGCTGCAAAAGTCTGGGAGAACGAGGCCCCTGACGCTTCATATACAGACTTGGCCAGAAGGTCAATCTGGCGGTCAGTGGAATCCTTAAGAGAGGTGCCATCAGCAACCGATACAACGGTCCGGGCTGAGAGTCTAGACACCGGGGGGTCTACCTTTGGGGAATGAGCCCACTTCTTGACCACCTCAGGTGGGAAGGGAAAACGGTCATCAGAACCACGCTTTGGGAAGCGTTTGTCAGGACAGGCCCTGGGTTTGGTCACAGCGGGCTGAAAACTGGAGTGGTTAAAGAACACACTCTTTGCCCTTTTAGGCGAGGTAAACTGGTGCTTTTCTGCCAGAGAGGGTTGTTCCTCTGATACTGGCGGATTGAGATCCAGTACAGAATTAATGGACGCAATCAAATCACTAACATCTGAGTCACTTTCGGACAGATCAATGGGGTACATGGAGTTAGCCTCCAAGCCCCCTGTAAAGGCATCGTCCTCGTCCTGCGAGTCAGCTCCTGAATCAGAGCCGTGGGACGAGGAAGGAGAGGGAACCCTGTGTCTCTTCTTAGAAGGACAGGGTCTGGGACCAGATGATGAATCCTCTGTGAGCTCCGGTCCTGAGAGACCCCTAGCAGCAGAGGCACCCTGTGAAGGGGGCTGATGCATATTCAGCAAAGTCCTGGACAGAAGTCCCATGGAGTCGGCAAAAGACTGGGAAATAGACCTAGAAAAGGATTCTACCCAAGCCGGGGGTTCAGCCACAGGAGCAGCCTGAGAGACCACTGGGAGTGAGACTCCATGCTGAGGCACCGTCAGGTTAGAGCAGGCATCACAATGTGGATAGGTGCTCAGTTCAGGCAGTAGGAGCTGACATGCAGCGCATACTGAATACAGCTTTGGAGCCTTGCTCCTCGTGTGAGACATGCTGCTGGAGTGGGGGCTCTGCCAGAGAATGACCCCCAGAGAGTAGAGAGTATATACAGAGGTCCACAACCAAAGGTTGTGGCTTACCAGACCGCTGTGCTGTGCAGAGCGAAGTTGTGTGCCCTCCAGATCCCGAAGCCCGGATCACCAAGCACAGCACCTCAGCAGGGATGCTGCAGACCAGCGCTGCAATGACTGATCGCATGGGGAACGCTGAGAAAATGGCCGCCGGAGCGAAGAGAGGAGGCGGGACTTGCTGAGAGCGGGATCTGGAGGGCCATAGAGACCTACAGGGGAGGGGACATACACTGCAGTGAGGAGTGACCCTCACCTGTGCAGAACGGCCGCCGGGCGGAGCCGAGCCTGTCCCTCTGCATGAGTGATATGCGAGGGCAGAGAAACCGAAACTAGGCCTCCGGCGAAGCCGGGGCCTAAATTTGAGCAGTGCAGCCGGCGCGCAGGCACCATCGGTGCGGTTCTCAGGCGACAGCCAGAGAACCCGCCGGAAATGTCATAAAACACAATCCGCACACTCTCCCACAACAATAAAGTACAGGGACCCCCATATATAAATGCCTCAGGTACTTAGCTTGCTGAGACGCAGGGTTCCAAGTCCCTGGGGATGAGTGCTCCGGTCCAGCAGGATCCTGAAGGGCTGCGGATGGAGACCGGTCTCCTGCCAAGCATGGAGAACCGTGCTGGCTCCCACTTCAAGCCAGAGCCCAGGAGGGATGGTGAAGGAGCGCGGCATGTAAGGCTCCAGCCTTGGAATCAACCTTAACAACACCGCCGACACAGTGGGGTGAGAAGGGACATGCCGGGGGTCCAGACTTGGACCCGCTTTTCTTCAAACTCTTTCCAAAAATCAAAAATCAGATGAGAATGCATGTGTGGATGTATGCCTCCTGAACACAAAGCGATAAACTGGCTAGATCTGGTTCTCCAGGGGGTGTATAAGCTCAGAGGGAGGAGCTACACTTTTGAGTGTAGTACTTTGTGTGTCCTCCGGAGGCAGAAGCTAAACACCCATTGTCTGGGTCTCCCATAGGAACGATAAAGAAAAAACATTTGGACAACCGTATAATATATCAGAAATTAGAGAGAGTGATCCTACCGAAAAACTAAAAGAAAAATTACACAGCTTTCTAAATAGGCAGAAATCAATAGGCTTCATAACAAACAGCAGAGCTGAAAAACCTTTTCCAATTTTTCCAACAAAACCGCATTGGTACTGGCTGCCAAAGGTTCACAAGTGTGAACAGAGACCACCAGGGAGACCAATAGTCTCTGGAGTGGGGTCTTTCACTGAACCCCTCTCTGCATATCTAGATTGGCTATTGCATCTGCTATTAAAAACAATTCCGTCCTATGTGAGGGACACAGGAGATTTAGTAAAACAACTAGAACAGTTTGCCTTGAAATATAACACATTCAAATTCGGGCACACTTGGTACCAACAGAGTAGTGGGGTAGCAATGGGGACCCCGGTGGCATGTACCTTTGCGAATTTGTTCTTTGCACATCTAGAGGATCATTTAATCTATAGTCTGAAAAACCCTTATATTAAACACATAAAAAAATATATGCGATTCGTGGACGATATTCTTATAATCTGGGACGGGGATAGAGATCAATTCAAATCCTTTGTTACATATTTAAATCTAGAAAACAATTGCAATTTGTTAAAATTGTCAAAATAAAATCCTTTAAATTTGATCAATTCAATGCAGAAACAAACAGAGGATAAAAAACAGCATGAAAAAAGTCTCACAATAAAAACTATAAAGAGTCTCAGGTCAAAAAGCAATTAGAGCGCTTTATATTCAATTTCAAGTATGGCCCTATGGACCAAACAATAAAATCGATTATAAATAAAAACTGGCATATAATCGAAGGGATTGATGAGATTAGGGAGATGGCTTTAAATAAACCTTTAGTGACACACAGACGATGTAAAAATATTGGGGACGTTTTGATCACAAAACGCTATATGCCGCCCATGGCTTGGCTACACCAGGCTGGCCCTGCGGGTAATTTCAGATGCGGTAACTGCTCAGTTTGCAGTTTTCATTTAACGGGCAGAGCATTTGAAATTGGTGGTCATTCACATACCGTTAAGCATCTGATTACCTGCAGGACCAAAATGGTGGTTTATGCGATATTCTGTCCATGCCAATATTTTTATATCGGGAAAACTATAAGGCAGCTTTTTGTGAGATTCAGAGAGCACAAAAACTCCATTTTAAGCGGAGTGTGTGCAACAAGGTTAATCAACCATATAAAACAAGCTCACAATGCTGACTCAACTGTGCTGTCATTTGCAGGGATCGATTTGATTAAACCTCTGGCCAGAGGAGGAGACACACACAAGATTCTACTCAGAAAAGAGGCAGAATATATTATGAAATTTAATGCTCTAGGTCCGTTGGGACTAAATGATAAAAATGAATTGTGTGTTCCTGTGATAAATAATCCAGATGCTTTATAGAATGTCATAGTACGTTCATATATTTTGTCATTATTTACTATCACTCTTTTTAGTAACAATACTATGCAAGCGACTTTCGACTAACATCCACACTAATTCGAACCTCCCACTCCCGGATCCAAGACTTCTTCCGAGCTGCACCAACCCTCTGGAACGCTCTACCCCAAGAAGTTAGGACAAATCACAACTTACTCAGCTTCAGACGCACCCTAAAGACGCATCTTTTTAGGGCGGCCTATCACACTCCCTAATCAGATTCGATTCACATAGTCCCTCTACAACCTCTCACAACATAGCTCCACATCAAACTCCATGGCACCCAAAGGCATCTCAAGGCTCGGGCCCACTGGTCCAGGAAACCATTATCCAGCCCCATTTCCGTGAGATGGTTGGATTGTCATTGTAAATAAGCACTTGAACCTTGCCTCTCCCCCCATCTCATTGTAGATTGTAAGCTCTCACGAGCAGGGTTGTATTTTTTTTTCCCCTCTAAATATTGTATTTCTATAACTGTTACTTGTTTGTATATGATCCTCCTGAATTGTAAAGCGCTACGGAATATGTTGGCGCTATAGAAATAAAGATTATTATTATTATTATTATTTTAAACGGTTTTCATCACTTTTACATCAGCCACATGTGTATTGTGGTTATAACGGACGTGATGTCATACTCGCCTTGACCAGCTGAAGCACCAGACAGGTGCGAAACGGCCGTCGTCACTGGACGTGTCTAGCGTCCTCTCCCACCAGCCCTTATGCACTTGGAACCTCCACGATTGAATAAATCGATACCTGCACAAGCAAGCTCTGGTGAGTGCCTGACTTTTTTTCTCTGCTGCTTCTATGTTATAATCCCTGTTATATTAGATGCACCGCAGAGCAGAACATGGTATTTTTTCAGCCTAATTCCTAAGGACAATTCACACATATATATATGGTGCGGATCAGTGCCCTGGACATCCTCCTTATACTCTATATTAGAATTAATAATGTGGTGGAATATGTGAGCTGTGTAGAGTGCATCATGATGGCATATGTAAGTTGCGTAAAATAAATCAGGTTCGCATATGTGAGTTGTGCAAGGTGTGTTAGGCTGGCATATGTGAGTTGTGTAGAGTGCATCATGCTTGCATATGTGAGTTGTGTAGAGTGAGTTCAACAGGTTTGCATATGCGAGTTGTGTAGAGTGTGTCAGAGTTGAATATGTGAATTTAGTAGTCTAAGTACACATTACCCACACTACCCTGAGGAAGCCACCATAGCGAGCGTGGTGATACGCGTGGGGCTCTCCCCATCCCCAGTCATGTACAGATCTTGCTTGAATTCCACATGGGCCTATTTAGGTTTGCTTTATTCCTGTAGTATACTTGCTTTTATTTCACTTGCTTGTTAATTATTGTATTCTCATGCAGCTTGGTTTCGGCCCTGCTTGGCATCTTAATATGTCTTCCCTTCAGCAGGTTGTATACATTTTATTTAACTATTTCATACCATTCTTTGGTCTGACTTTGTATCATCTGTTCACATGTGGTCTGGGCTGCAAGCCTTGTTAATATACATATAGGGGTTTGTTTTTGGTTTGCTGTGCTTATTTCAGTACACACCATGTGTTGGTTTCGCATGTGGCTTTTTCGCCTTTTAAATGTTTTTAAAGAAGTTGTCCAGTTACCAAAACTGTTTTTTTTTTTTTCTGATAAATCTTGCTAATATGTGCCTCTCCACACATCTATTATGTTTTTTCAGCACTATTACCTTTCATTGTGCACTAGCAGCACATCCTCATTTCTGGCTCCAGCTCTGATGGGGTTAATCTCTTTTCTGACTTCCTGGGTTCAGTTCCTACAACTCCCATAATTCTTTGTGGCTCTAGGGCTGTATCTAACTTGTCTAACACACCCACTCTCCTCTCCACCCAAAGTCTCCTCCCTGCCTCTTCCCTGTGGAAGCACTGAGAGCAATCACACAGAGACAGCCGAAGCTCCCAGCTCTGCACAACCAGGGGAAGAAAGCGACCATCTTCTTCTTGTTCTCATATAGTTCACAGTCTGTGTGTGTGTGGTGTGTGTGTGTGTGTGTGTGTGTACAGAAATTATGATTATTAGCCGGCGCAACATGTGAAAAAAATAATTGGGGGGAAAAAAATGAAGGGGTCATGAGATTGCTTTTTTTCCCTTTTGCCTAGTCTGTGTGTCATCCGTATCATTCGTGTGCTATGCATTTTGCAGGCTACTTTCACATCAGCGTTTTTTTGCCTGTAGGCAAACAACTGCAAACCGGATCCTGCATATGACCGGATCCTGTGGATTAAATGTGCAGTGGATGCAACCGTTATTTTACCGGATCTTTCTGCAGCGGGACACAGAATTTATCGGCCGGCACTGGAGTCAGCTGACTCCTGATCTCACAGCCCGCACACGCTGCAATGGCTGCAGGTGGGCTCATTCACATGACTGTTCCGTTTGTCCTGGTCAGTTCCTCTTTTTTTTGCGGACCCATGGACAGGACCATCTTTTCAATGTCTTTTGTGTAGGATCGGATGGCACACGGTAGCACTTCTATGTGCATCCGATACTACAAAAAAAAAACACATCGGATGCCGTATGTCCGCTCAGTTATTATGGAACATGTCCTATTCTGTTCCGTATTAACAAACCGTAACTCAATACAAGTCAATGGGTCCGCAAAATTCCCGGAAGCACTTCCGTGTGACTTCCATCGGGTGCCCGTGCAGTCTGTGTCCCGCTCCAGCCCAGCGGCTGCCCGCACAGCAGTGTCAGCAGATGCCCGCACTGCAGTGTCAGCAGCCGCGGTGATGACAAGCGCTACCGTCAGGAGGTTAGTAAGTTCATTACCTGCGGTGATGAAGTCGTGCACTCCTGACGTCAGCGGTCGTCACTGCCTTCTATGCCCGCCACTTGTTGTCACATCACCTCTCGCTGTCGACCCGAGACCGTGACTAGTGGTGACGCCACGGGCCGCTCGCGATACTTGGTTTGTGAAAGCGGCGGTCATTGAACTCAGTGACAGCGCTGCTGTCAGGAGTTCAGCGATCATCGCAGGTAATGTACCTCGCTAACCTCCTGACAGCAGCACTCGTCATGCCCTGAAGTGACCTGGGCTGACCTATTGATGTTAGCTCAGGTCACTGCACGGCTCTCCCAGCCAATAGGGAACATTCTGTTCTTCATTGACTGGGACATTGACTATGGTATTGATCGTCGTGGGACCCCCTTGGATTACACCAGACCTGGATTTGTTTTTCTTTCTAATAAATTGGTGAAAGAGGGAATGTTTTGGGGAGTGTTTTTTCAAATAAAAATGTGTTTGTTGTCTATTTTTTCTTTATTCCTGACTGGGTTTGTGATGTCTGGTATCTGATACACGCCTGAAATCACTAACCCCAGGGCTTGATGCCAGGTGACATTACACATCTGGTATCAACCCCATATATTACCCAGTTTGCCACCGCACCAGGGCAACAGAATGAGCTGGGGCGAAGCACCAGGATTGGCGCATCTAATGGATGCGCCACTTCTGTGGCGGCTGCAGCCTGCTATTTTTAGGCTGGGGAGTGTCCAATAATGGTGGACCTCCCTAGTCTGAGAATACCAGACCACAGCTATCCGCTTTACCTTGCCTGGTGATCCAATTTGGGGGGATCCCGTGTTTTTTGTTTTAAATTATTTATTTAATTTAAAATAACAGCGTGGGGTGCCCTCTTTTTTGGATTACCAGCCAAGGTGAAGCTGCCAGCTGTGGTTTGCAGGCTGCAGCCATTTGCTTTACCCTAGCTGGCTACAAAAGATAGGGGGACCGCATGTCATTTTTTTTTTAATTTATTTATTTTTTGGCTAAATACCAGGCTAAGCACCTTAGTGCCACATGAAAGTCACAAAAGGGTGCCAGCTTAGAATATGCAAGGAGGTGGGACATTATATATGTCTTTCTCATCTATCTATCCATCCCTCTATTCATTCATTCATTCATCACTCTATCTCTGTCTCTATATCTATCTATCCATCTCTATATCTACTCATCTATTTATCTTTCTTGCTGCTTCAGTTTTTTTGCGGTCCGCAAAAAAAACGGAAGGCACACTGATGTCACACAGATGCTTCCGTGAAAAAAAAAAAAGGACTTTTTTGTGGCCCGCAAACACGGAACGGTCATATGAATGTAGCCTTAACAGCAGTCACTGCCTGTTGCCGATCACATGTGACCGTGTGCGGACTGTGTGTACAAGAGTTAAGCAGAGTTCAGATCAGCTGACTCCAGTGTCGGCCGATTAGGCTGGGGCCACACGGGGATTACTGCGATCCCCTCGCATTACACTCGGCTCACGCTCAGTACAGCAGGGCTGAGTGTCATGCGTGTGTCCCTGCGACTGAGGTCCAACTGTGCGAGCAGACCTCAGCTGCGGGGGGCGGTCTGGCACTCAGGAGGGGCGGGCCAGCGCTGCGGAGGGGTGGGAGGGATTTCTCTCCCTCTCTCCTCCGTAGTCGGCTATTGCGATTCTCGCTCTGCACTTGCGGTACAACGATGTAGTGCAGTGCGATTTTTCTCTCACCCCATACACTTGAATGGTTAAAAGAGAAAGAGTCTTGTATTACAATTGCAGCATGCTGCGATTGTTTTCTCGGTCCAATTAGGGCTGAGAAAATAATTGCTCATGTGCGCTGACACAGAGGCTAATATTGGTCAGAATGGAATGCGATGTTTTATCGCACTACACTCGCACTATTTTTCTCACCGTGTGGCTTAGACCTTACTTGTTCTGCATCCATCGCAGCGTGTGCGGGCTGGAGTTCAGATCAGCTGACTCCAGTGCTGGACTGAACTCAGGGGACCTCACAGCCCGTACACGCTGTGATGGATGCAGGGAGACACAGAATAACTAATCGGGCAAAAACCTAAAAACTTTTTTAAAAAAAAAAAAGAACGTGGGCTTCACCATATTTTTTGTACGCTAGCCAGGTACAGCAGGCAGCTACGGGCTGCCCCCAACCCCCAGCTGCCTATTTGTACCCAGCTGGGAACCAAAAATATAGGGAAGCCCTTTTTTTAACTTATTTAATGAATTTCAGGAATAATCTAAATTGTGTTCAGCCAGGTACAACTACCGTAGGCAGCTGGGGATTGGAATCTGTATATCAGGGTGGCCCAAGCTTTCTGGGCCCCCCGCTGCGAATTGCAGTCCACAGCCGTCCCAAAAAAATGGCGCTTTCATAGAAGCGCCATCTTCTGGCGCTGTATCCAACTCTCTCCAGTGGCCCTGGTGGCAGGTGGCACGCTGGGTAATAAGGGGTTAATACCAGCTATGTTTTACCAGCTGGTATAAAGCCCGAGATTCTTAATGTCAGGCCAAGTTTGACCTGGCCATTAAGAATCTCAAATAAAGGGTTAAAAAAAAAAATAAAAGACATCACACAGAGAAAAATACTTTATTAGAAATAAATACACAGACACAGTAGGGACTCCATGTTTATTACTCCCTCTCACCCCTCCACGATCAAGAGATTTCTGTACTGACCATGCCAGGAGAGAGCGAGGGAAAAGAGAGAGAGATCGAGGGAAAAGAGAGAGAGCGAGGGAAAAGAGAGCGCGAGGGAAAAGAGAGAGGGAAAAAAGGTGGAGAGGGGGGAGGGGGGAACGGGGGTGGGGGAGGAGAGAGAGGGGGAGGAGAGAGAGGGGGGAGAGAGAGAGGAAGGGAAAAGAGCGCGAGAGGGAGGGAAAAGAGAGCGCGAGAGGGAGGGAAAAGAGAGCGCGAGAGGGAGGGAAAAGAGAGCGCGAGAGGGAGGGAAAAGAGAGCGCGAGAGGGAGGGAAAAGAGAGCGCGAGAGGGAGGGAAAAGAGAGCGCGAGAGGGAGGGAAAAGAGAGCGCGAGAGGGAGGGAAAAGAGAACGAGAGGGAGGGAAAAGAGAGAGCGAGAGGGAGGGAAAAGAGAGAGCGAGAGGGAGGGAAAAGAGAGCGAGAAGGAAAGAGAGGGAATAGAGAGAGCGAGAGGGAATAGAGAGAGCGAGAGGGAATAGAGAGAGCGAGGGAATAGAGAGCGAGAGGGAATAGAGAGCGAGAGGGAATAGAGAGAGCGAGAGGCAAAAGAGAGCGAGGCAAAAGAGAGCGAGAGGCAAAAGAGAGCGAGAGGCAAAAGAGCGAGAGGCAAAAGAGAGAGCGAGAGGCAAGAGAGCGAGAGGCAAGAGAGCGAGAGGGAAAAGAGCGAGAGGGAAAAGAGCGAGAGGGAAAAGAGAGCGAAAGGGAGGGAAAAGAGAGCGAGAGGGAGGGAAAAGAGCGAGAGGGAGGGAAAAGAGAGCGAGAGGGAGGGAAAAGAGAGCGAGAGGGAGGGAAAAGAGAGCGAGAGGGAGGGAAAAGAGAGAGAGGGGGAGGGAAAAGAGGGGGAGGGAAAAGAGAGGGGGAGGGAAAAGAGAGGGGGAGGGAAAAGAGAGGGGGAGGGAAAAGAGAGGGGGAGGGAAAAGAGAGGGACGGAAAAGGGAGGGACGGAAAAGAGAGAGGGACGGAAAAGAGAGAGGGACGGAAAAGAGAGGGGAGAGGAGAGAGGGATAAGAGGGGGCAGAGAAGAGGGGAGGGGGAGAAAAGAAGGGTGGAAGAAGAGAGTGGGGTGGGAGAAGAGAGTGGGGGAGAGAATAGAGGGGAGAAAAAAGAGGGGGGGGAGGTGCTCTGTCACAAACTTGCTCCACTCTGTGACTTGTGGTGCAGGTGACAGAGTGGAGACAGTTGGTCCCATGCAGCAGGACAGGTGACAGAGCAGAGCGGTGACATGCTCTGCTCTGACACATGCGGTGCTGCATGGGACCAGCTTGTCAGTGTCTTGCTGCGCCCTGTAGTGCTGGTGGGAGGAGCACATGATCACACCACCCGACACCGCCCGTTCTCCTGACATCGCAGCAGAGCGGGCGGGTGGAGAGTGAGATCACATACTTACGTGACAGGAGGGATTTCAGCTGAAAAACCCCGCTGTACTCCACACTGGCGCCCCGTGCCTCACCATCTGCCGGACGCTAAGCTGTCTTCACCGCTCCACACTGTGCCATGCTCCGGATCCTCCCCTCGATGCTGGCTGTGACGTGCGGTAGTCACCGCCCTGTCAATCAGTGAGAGTGGCGCCAGCATCCTCTGACGTACCCGTCAAGTTTGAGAGCCCGGAATTGACGGGACGTAAGAGGATACTAGCGGCCGCAGCACCAGGGGGTCATGTGACAGGCACTGAACATGCAGGATAGCGCCGCTCAGTGCCAGAACTGCGAATAGAAGCCAATGAAGAAAACGCCTATAATGGTAAGTGGAACTCATAGAGAATATAAAAAAAATGGGTGAACCACCCCTTTAATGTTTGTCAGCATGGTTTGTCTTTGATACATCAATAAAACTGATTTATTTATTAATGTGTATATTTTTTGATTATCTGCTTACCCATTCGGGTGATCACAAGCATTTCAACGATAATACACAATGTGCTTCCCCAATGTGACCCCAAATTTGACCAATTTTTCAAAATTTGTCTAGTCATCTATCACTTCAGCAATAAATTTGCTGGAGTATGCATTCCCCAAAGGAAATCTGCGTGGATGAGTGCCTAATCCACTTCAAGGGCATGCTGAAATTCCGGCAATGCCTGCCTTGTAAGAGGGCTGAGTACGGAATTGAACTGTACGAGCTATGCAAGAGTACCTCAGAGTACCAGGGCTGTGGAGTCGGTAAGCCACAGTTGCGACTCCGACTCCTGGATTTTATCAGGTTCCGACTCCTTCATAAATGGCCAATTCATAACAACAAATTTAATGTTGTAAAATATTAACATCGTGCTTATTCAGTTTCTCACCATCATATAAGTAATCAGACCACTTAGAGCAAAAACTACATTTATTAGAATACAATTAGAATATAGCAAATAACTTTTATAAACTTTTCTAAACTGTAAGTAAATATGCAATAAACACTTTTATGCAGTTAATAAGAAGAAATCTATAAATTTGACCTCAGAAAAAGTATTGCCTCTGTCAGATCCTCCATGGATACCCTCAAATCTGATCTAATTATTTTGAGAGCAGAGAACAACCTCTCTACACTAACTTGTGTTGGTGGCAAAGCAGTAACCACTCGGGCAACATCTCTGACAATGTCAGGATACAGAGGAATCGCTTGTTGCACTGTTATTTTTGATGAACGGTCAAATTTCTCAATTTCTTTTAGTGCACATGAAAAATTCTGCTGAAATGTACTGGCTGTGTTCTTTGATGGGGATGACTCTTCTATGCGGGAACGCTTTGTACGATCCTTGTGATCCAAATATTTTTCGAAATTAAATTCTTCATCAGTTGATGATGAGGGTGAAGATGTGGCAGGACGACCAAATTCTTCTTGTTCCTCCTGACTGTTCTGCAACCCTTTCATCCTTACTGCTATTTCAAACAGAGCTTCTTTTCCTTTACTTAGCTGTTGATTATCTAGAAGAATCCGATGCATTGGGTCTACATAAACAGCTTCCAAAAGAATGTTATTTTGTAATAGTAGCTCCTCTCTCCGTTTCATTGATGTAGCAATGCCACTTGCAATTAACCCTCCTCTTTGGGACAGGCGAAACATCAGGTTCTTCCACTCCTTTAAGAAAATACCTGGAGTTAAGTCCTCTGCTTGTAATTTTTTAGTCACTGTAAATGGGTGCTCTAGCAATTTTTCCAGCTCAGTCACCTGATTCCACTGACTTTCATTTAGCGTCAGTTGAGGGTTAGCCATGTCTACAAGAAAGGTTTTCAGTTCAACCAAGCGCTGAATCATTAAGTACTGCCCCATCGTGTGGCTTGATCAATAATTGCCCCTTTTCCAGCACGTCTCTTCAAAATTGAGTCAACTTTAGGGGTTCTGGCAACAGTAGCCAATTTTCTCACCTTGCCAATCAGTGCAGCAGCATGTCCTTCTTGCAGACGGTCTCTTATAGCCAGCTGTAGCGTATGCACAACACAGCGCATGTGATGAATGAAAGAACATATTGACACAGTTTCAACACGATCATCTAAACTATCATGTTGCTGTTCATCTGAAGCAACTTCAGTTTGCTCCTCAGTTACAATACTGTGTTCCTCTAATTCAAACATTTCTGTGTCTGTGGACCCAGAATGTAATTCTAACTGCTGGTCACCATCATTACTCTCATTCATTAGCTTAATAGTACTTATCATATTTGAAGCATTGTCAGTTACGACAGAAAGAACTTGCTCTTTTTTAAGTTCATAGTCTTGCAGAACCTTTTCCACCAAGACCTGGAGAAACTCACTGGTGTGATGAGCTTTGGTGTCTTTTACTGCTAATGTCTTGGTAACTATTTCATTTTTGTCACAAACCAATCGGACATTGATGGCAAAATAGTTCACTCTGTGACGTGTGCAGGCATCCATTTTAAGAAACAGAAAGCGTCCCTTGAGAGTTTTTTTTAAGTTCTTCCTTTTGTTTAAAAGCTTCTTCGATTACTAATTTTCTAATACTCTCTCTCTCCAGGGAAACACCAAGCTTGCGGGCCATTTCCCCATTCAGACACATAAAAGCTGGTCGTGAAAATAATGAAATAGGCACACTATCCTTTACAACAAGCTCTATGATCTGTTTTTTAAATGTATCTACTGTCATTGTCACAGTAACTTTGTCACTGACAAAATATCTTGCAACTGATGGCTGCAAAGTTCTCTGCTCCTTTGTTTGGCTGGAAGAGCTGGGCACTGGTTCATTGGTTTGGATGCAGTCTTTCTCATCCACTGCTTTCAGTACTTCTGGATGAAAGCGCTGCAAATGTCTCTTTAGATTAGAAGCTCTGGTAGGAGCATTTTTTATCTTTGCCTGAATATGCACTCATCTTGGCTTCACAGCATTTTTTTTCGTATGGATCATTTGTCATACACTGACAGATAATGTTTTCTATCTTGAGTGATGGTGAAATGTTCAAATACAGCTGATTTAATGTGATGCTTCTTTGACATTCTCAGGTTTTTAATTCTGCATTCACAATCCAAATGACAATTGTTTTTCCTAAAAACAATTGTACAAAATTATTGCCAGGTCGTACAACTGATATAGTGGTCAGTAATACTGTTATTATTCCTCATGTACTCACAGTTAACTGATGCAAAATTTCTTGAAAGGATAATACTTCTTACAGTCTTCCTCTTCTGAGTAGCAGGTAGCTGTGAGATGCTTGGAAGACGCACACCTAGTATGATCTAGTCTAGAGGAGGATCTTTACTACTAAGAATTTGCAACACATTTTCACTTTCAGTTTCATACATTGTAAGTAGGGGGGTTGGGGCAGCATGAGGTTAACCAAGTATAAGATTAGATAAGGGCAGTGGAGAACAGTGACACACAAGAAGTAAGAAATGTCTCTCTCCAGCAGAACTGCTTATCACTGTTGTTCATAGTTTGATAGAACATATATATTTGAGTAACATTTATAAAATTCATATGAAAGTTCAATTATGAAATATTAATACATTTTTTTTTAAAGCTGGAGTCGGAGTCAGTACATTTCTACCGACTCAGACTCCAACCAAAACTAACTCCGACTCTGACTCCACGACTCCGACTCCACAGCCCTGCAGAGTACATCCACAGATTTAGGTTTATAAAGGAACTGAATGAACCCATGTCCTGTGTTGAGGAGAGCCATAAAATGAAATACTTAATTAACCTCTGGACATAGAGCATTGTGGGAAATATGTCGATTTGCCTTACATAATTCAGCTCTCAGATCATACACATGACACAGATATAAAGATGGCTGCCATTTCCTGTTCTCCACACCTTGCTTGGAATGCAGGGAATGAAAGAAGATACCATATAAGGGAAGACCCCTGGTCAAGCTAGAAGACATCACAGACCAAACCATCAGCATGGATGCACCAGATGACGTCCCTCCCATCATCATGGTTTCATCCACTGAAGTCAGACGCACCCATCAACAACAACACGGATCTCCCCATTGGCTAGCCCATGAACTGTCCCACTAAATGGGCATATCTGAACTTGTGTATGCCCCTAGCCTATATCAAGAGGACGCATGTTCCTTCTCTGTCTGTTTTGGTGCCATCTTTACTGTGACCAAGAAGAGACTTCATATCCGACTGTGTCTGGTGTGAATTCTTTTATGCATGCACTTGGTATATACCAATTCGGCCAGGCAGTAGGCAACTAGTGATCTCTGGTTAAGAGTTCACCTTAACACTGGGACTAAGTGGGAAAATCATGTGTGATTTGGTTCACCCTCTGCTGCATAAGGATTATCATCACTAAGTAAATGACTTTTATAACAGCATCCCACTGTTCAATTCCCTCTCTGCCAAAGTTACCGCAGCATGAGTTTATGTGCGCAAAAATAGGAGCGGCCTCCCTAGGTTGCTAATTGTGCAGGTGCTCAGAAAGGGAGATGGCAGAGCCTAATGTAGAAACAACATGCTTGTGGTCAAGTATAAAAACAAGAGGGATGTCTTTTTCTTGACCACAATCCATGGTGATAGCTGCACTGCCACTGCTGTACACGGTTCTTTTACACAGGTCCACAAACCAAACTGCGCAAAGGTATATAATAAAAACATGGGGGGTTGATCTCTTTGATCATATCCTCCAGCCCTACAGTTCCTTCAATAAAGCTAAGGTGTGGTACAAGAAGTTGGCCGTGAACATTATACAGATGGCACTATATAACACTTTTGTGCTATCACGATGTGCCAGTCTTACTGGCACCTTCCTTCAGTTCCAGAAGGTAATGATCAAGGTGCTAGTATTTGGAAGTCCGGAAGAAGCTGGCCCCAGTACCTATGGAACTGAAGGTGCTCGTGTTGTAGCAGGGCAATATTTCCCAGGTGAGGTTACGCAAACAACAAAGAAAGGAAGGTCGCAAAAAAGTTGCCGAGTGTGGTACAGAAGGTGGTAAGGAAGGACACCACTTGGCAATGCAACACCTGCCCCGACAAACCTAAACTGTGTATAAAAGACAGATTCAGACTCTGCCCCACATCCATAGACTACTTAGACTACTAAATTCACATCAAGCAGGTTGAATACATTTTATATAGCTATTTCATAACATTATTTGTCTGACTTATCATCTGTTCCCATGTGGTCTGGGCTGCAAGGCTTGTTGATATATGTATAGGGGTTTGGTTTTGGTTTGCTGTACTTATTTCAGTGCACACCATGTGTTGGTTTCTTCATGTGGCTTTTTATGCCTTTTAAATGTTTTTGGCAGCATGGTTTGTCTTTGATATATCAATAAAACTATTTTTTTTATTAATGTGTATATTTTTTGCTTATTTACTCGCGTGATCCCAAATATTACACACCTCACCTTTTTCCCCTCTTCTCTGCCTCTCATTTCATTGTTTGAATGTGGTTTTGGTTCAGATCCACAATCATTATTGTTGTAGTGCCCTCCCACTTCTCTTGTTTTTATCATTGCAATGCAAAAATTTCTAAATGGCCTCAAAACGTTTACGGGTCATAGCCATGCGGAATACTGGAGAGTCATATAAAATGTCAGCACTCCAATAGTGCCAAAGTTCTAGCTTCATCACTATGCCCATGTAAAGAAAAACATCATTTCTACTGTGTCAATGTGAGTCTAGTTAGAAAATTATGAAATTGACTGTAGAGCCAAAAATTGTTGGGGTTACAAATTTGTCTCAACCACCATGAGATTTACGAAATTCTCAGAGAAAAATACTTTGAAAAAGTCCACTTCTGTGAGACCAGAAGAGTAAAATTGGATTGATGATTGGGCCACAAAATCAGGAATCTGTGGCTTATAATTTTCATGGGTTGAGGTCCATAGGAGGTCACTACTGTTGGGTTGGGGGTCAATAATAGTGGCTCATATGGTGTACTGGTGCAATTGTGTGGCGGTTCGGTATCACTGGAGGAAGAGAAGTGGGAGGAATAAAGGAAGGCAGGATCCTCAACTTCACTATCAGTTTTGTAGGCAAGGACAGCGTATGCCTTCTCAGCTGGATGCAGTCTTTGCGATGAGAGGGACACTTTATTTTTCGTGTGGCACGTGTGTGTTAAATAACCAAATTTTATTCAGAGAGGTGTGTGTGTGCGCACGCACGCATGCACAAGTGCGTGCAAGGATTTGGTGTAAACCTTTATTTATTAGAATAGAAGAGAAAACACAAAGAATAGAAGAAATGAATCTAGAAAGAAACAGATAAAAACAAAATAAAAAGGAGATTATAAAAGTTAAGTAAAATTAAAAAAACACTTTCTAAAAGGATGTCAGTAAAAAAAATAAAATAAAAATAAAAAAAGACTTGAGTGGGTGCAACTGCCACGAACCCTCACTATATTCAGTAAAAAATACTGTAGTAGACAACGATTAATACAGGATATTTTTACTGTCCCTAATCTAGACCTATCAACTAACCTAAATTATTTTCTGACGCTAACCCGGACTTCATTCAGTAAAAAATACGGTTGTAGACGGTGATTACCACAATATGTTTTTATTGTCTCTAATCTAGCCTATCAACTAATCTAAATTATTTTTATTTTACTTTTCTTTTTTTAAAACCAACAACTGGATGCCGATCAGTGATGTGCGCCACGGATCAGTTTCAATGGTTACAGGAAGTACATATGGGTGTGGTGCAAAAGTGGGGGAAACATGCGCACAAAGAAAAAAAAACAAAACAGTCCTAAGCCAAAAGTGAGCACAGACACTGATCAGCGGTGTGCATCACTGATCAGCGCTTGGCAGTGGAAGGATTCATGTACGGAAGTGGTGCAAAAAAAAAAAAAAAAAAGAGAGATCAAGTACTCATCAGTGATCAAGTACTCATCAGTGATCAAGTACTCATCAGTGATCAAGTACTCATCAGTGATCAAGTACTCATCAGCGCTCGGCTCCAGAAGGGGCGAGGGGGGAAGATAGGGAAGGGAAAGAGTGTGTAATAGTTTTTAATAAAAAAAAATGTAAAGATGTATGAGATGTAGCTGCAGACTGCTCTCCCCTCCCTTTTGCACAAAAGATCAAAACAGAAGAAATCTATCACAAGCAGCAGACAGGATAATTCTGCATCACAACGGTCTACGATCCCACTGATCTATCATGTGCCACAATTATAACTAAACAGAGTAAGAGCAATGTCACAATACTGTCCCTTCTAAAAAAAAATAAAATCATGGGAAATATAAACTCCACTGAGGTAACCATTTCAAATGACAAACAAAACTGCATTTTAACATTAGAAGGTATGTGCAAGAGTCTCTACATCATTATTTCATTTGACTAATGCGGGCATCACACGGTACGATATATCGGGCGATATGTCGGCGGGGTCACATCGTGACGCACATCCGGCATCGTTTGATATATCGTAGCGTGTGACAGCTACGAGCAACAGTGAACGAACAAAAGTACTCACCTTATCGTTGCTCGTTGACACGTCGCTCATTTTCAAAAAGTCGTTTCATCTTCTGTGCTCCGGTTGTTCATTGTTCCCGAGGCAGCACACATCGCTCCATGTGACACCCCGGGAATAATGAACACAGCTTACCTGCGTCCCTCCGGCAATGCGGAAGGAAGGAGGTGGGCGGGAAGTTTACGTCCCGCTCATCTCAACCCCTTCGCGTCTATTGGCCCGCGGCTGTATGACATCACTGTGATGCTGAACGTCCCGCCCCCTTCAGGAACAGGATGTCGCCGCCCACAGCGAGGTCGTGCGGTAAGTAAGTGCGTGTGACAGGGGGTTAACGACTTTGTGTGCCACGGGCAACTAATTGCCTGTGACGCACAAACGACGGGGGCGGGTACGATCGCTCGCGCGATCGCACGATAGATCGTCCCGTGTGAAGCCTGCATTAGGCAACACATTACTATGTAGTAGAGGGTAAACATGGAGTGCAGCAAATGTGATAAATCCGTTTCAAATTCTTGATGTTTCTAGTCTGCTACCGATGGCATGCCCGACACAGCCAACAGAATCATTTCAAGACGAAGAAAACATTTTAGAACACTAAAGGATCAAATCACATATTGCACCTTTAACTTTATGTTGACACAGTAATTGTCTATTACACCTAATGAGCAACATCAAGAATAGAATTAATTTATAAATGAACATGTAAGAAACAGACAATAACTAACCTTTCAGAACACACACATGGTATTTCAGAATATCTACAATTGTTTTCGCTATCATTTTTTGATCTTCCTTGCACTGCAGTAAGACAAATGTAAGCAATAACAAGTTAAAAATATACAAATAATACATGATTATCAATAGTTTTACCTCCTCATTATTTTCCCTCTCCATCATCCCTTACTTCGCTGTAAATATCCATCAAATGCCCATAATTGAAATAAATCTTTACTGTAAAATTTACTAAATCAAAACATATCAGTAGAATTTAATCAGTTTTACCTCCTCAGAATTGCCAGGATTCTCTTGTAATGCAATTCTTGCCCACAAAGACAGGCGTTCCACTGTTCCATCGGCTTCAGCAGGAGTAATGGACTTCAAAAGATTTAGACACTCCTCTCCCTGCAGATATGATATTTTGTAAATGCTCAACTGCTTGCAGTATGAGATTAGAGATCGTTTACGTATAGTCATATTATGTAATCTGTTCTATATTTCGATAGATATTATTCACAACTACCTACCTATCTATGATGAAGAGAGGAGCCAGCACGATCTGAAAATGGCATGCATCATATAAAAAGTGCAAATTAACAGATTTATTCCAACTGTACTGTAATATAAATGAGATTTTTAGCAAATAATTGATCAATTCTTTGAGCCACCCCTGCCAAAGTCACGGCAAATCTCAATAGGGGGTCCTACACTATATTCTGTATCTAATGTGCCCTACCTATCTATGATGTGTATGTATGTACCGTATTTTTCGCTTTATAAGACGCACTTTTGTTCCCCCAAATTTTGGGGGAAAGTAGGGGGTGCGTCTTATAAGCCGAATATACAGGGGGGGGGATATATATGTACACTGCAGGGTCCAGGGCAGGTGGGGGCAGCAGCTCTGGAGTGCAGGGGAACGCTGCGGGCTGCAGCCTTTGATCTCCTGCTCCCGCTCATATAATATGCACAGCCGCTGTCCATCTCCAATGGTGCTGAAATCGCACGCAGTGATGGGCTGGGGCAGCGGTGAATATTATATGAACCTGCGCCCCCCTGTGATGGCACAAGCCCCCCCTGTGTTAGATTTGGCCCCCATGCTGCTGCTCATTCTAAAATAAAAAAGCTTTACTTACCCCCTCCAGCGTTTCTCCCCGTGTCCCTGCTTCCACTGTGATCAGGCAGGCAGAGATCTCAGTCTGCTGTGCCGATCACATGACCGCACTGAGAACCAGGAAGTAAGGATCAGAAGCACGGAGGGAGACAGGAGGGAGATCAGCGCTGGAGGAGGTAAGGAAAGAGGGTTTTATTTTACTATGGGCAGCAGCCTGGGGGCGATATCTAACACAGGGGGACTTGTGCGATCTATATAGGGGACATGGGCAGCACTATGGGGGCGATATCTAACACAGGGGGACTTGTGCGATCTATAGGGGCCATCGGCAGCACTATGGGGGCGATATCTAACACAGGGGGACTTGTGCGATCTATAGGGGCCATGGGCAGCACTATGGGGGCGATATCTAACACAGGGGGACTTGTGCGATCTATAGGGGCCATGGGCAGCACTATGGGGGCGATATCTAACACAGGGGGACTTGTGCGATCTATATAGGGGCCATGGGCAGCACTATGGGGGCGATATCTAACACAGGGGGACTTGTGGGATCTATAAAGGGGCTATGGGCAGCACTATGGGGGCGATATCTAACACAGGGGGACTTGTGCGATCTATATAGGGGCCATGGGCAGCACTATGGGGGCGATATCTAACACAGGGGGACTTGTGCGATCTATATAGGGGCCATGGGCAGCACTATGGGGGCGATATCTAACACAGGGGGACTTGTGGGATCTATATAGGGGCCATGGGCAGCACTATGGGGGCGATATCTAACACAGGGGGACTTGTGGGATCTATAAAGGGGCTATGGGCAGCACTATGGGGGCGATATCTAACACAGGGGGACTTGTGCGATATTTAGGGGCCATGGGCAGCAGCATGGGGGCGTTATCTAACACAAGGGAATGTGTGCAATCCATAGGAGACCATAGGCAGCACAGGGGAATGTATGCAATCCATAGGGGGCCATAGGCAGCACAGGGGAATGTATGCAATCCATAGGGGTCCATAGGCAGTACAGGGGAACGTGTGCCATCACAAGGGGGCTATATTCAATATAAGGGGGCTAATTTTAGGATGGGGGGCTATGAGGGACATATACCCTATATGATTTGTTAGAGGGACACTGGCATTATAAGATGGACCCCATTTAACATTAAAAAAAAAAAAATTCTCTTTTCCTTCACCAAATTTGGGGGTGCGTCTTATAATCAGGTGTGTCTTATAAAGCGAAAAATACGGTGTGTATATATATATATATATATATATATATATATATATATATATTACCCGTTCCTGTACAGATAAATATATCATATTTCAAGATATTTCAAAAGAAACTTGTCACAAGGTTTTTGGCCCTTAACCTCGACCGCTTGACAACTCTCTTCCTTAAAGGGAAGGTGTCGCGGGTTTTTATTTTTGTATTAAAAATAGTGATTATGAAATCAAGAATTTCTAATACAAAATGAAAATCGCAGCTTATTTAGTTTTTATGTAATTCTTATTTTACTGGAGGCACTGGGGGCTGCCATGCTGGATTTGCCGTGTGTGTAACGACAGTAACTCCTTCCTTTATGGCAGCCCCTGTGCATAGACTCTGATAGTCGGGGTCCGACCCCATGAAGTACGTTACAGTGGGCATCTGCTGTGACCTGGACGCGCCCCCTGGGCTGTCCAGAACACAACAGAGGGAGGAGTTCAGCGCCATTATTTTGGAGCTCACAGCGTGTGCTGTTTGCTCCACTTTACCCCTGTCACCCGCCGGGATGTGTGAGTACGGGCCGCCTCCCCTCCCCTCGTGACTGTCTCCGATGACATCCCATCCCTCCGTTCTCCCCAGCCCCTGCTCTGCCCCAGCTACTGACGCCGCCCCTCCCACCGCCGTTACCGTCTCCAATGACACCCCCCTCCCTCCGTTCTCCCAAGTCCCCGCTCTGCCTGCTGCCGTAGCTCCCCCAGCTCTGCCCGCCGCTGCTGTGTGTGTGTGTGTGTTACAAGTTCCCCATCAGGGGTGATTGTGAGTGTGTGTCGGCGCTTGCAATGCTGTGCAGTGAGCTTCCAGGACCTGGGAGAGGATCACATGGGAAGCATGTGATATCTCCGGATATTGTGAGTGTGTGTGCGCGCGCGATTGTACAGGTATGTGCGATATCGTGAGTGTGTGTGAGTGTATGCGATCGGATATGTGAGTGTATGCAATCGGATGTGTGAGTGTATGCGATCGGATGTGTGAGTTTATGTGATCGGATGTGTGAAATGGTCCATCAGGGGTGATTGTGTGTGTAGCACAAGGTCCCCCTCAGGGGCGGGTGTGTGTGTGTGTGTGTGTGTGTGTGTGTGTGTGTGTGTAGCACAAGGTCCCCATCAGGGGTGATTGTGTGTGTGTGTGTGTGTGTGGGGCACAAGGTCCCCATCAGGGATGATTGTGTGTGTGTGTGTGTGTGTGTGTGTGTGCGTGCATGTGAGTACCTGTGTGTGTACCGGTGATACTGTCTGCAGGGTTGTGTATCTAATCCTCTCCTGTGTGATACTGTCTGTACGGCTGTGTATCTAATCCTGTCGTGTGATACTGTCTGCTGAGCTGTGTATCTAATCCTGTCGTGTGATACTGTCTGCTGAGCCGTGTATCTAATCCTATGTTGTCTGATACTGTCTGCAGGGCTGTGTATCTAATCCTCTCCTGTGTGATACTGGCTGCTGAGCTGTGTATCTAATCCTCTCCTGTGTGATACTGTCTGCTGAGCTGTGTATCTAATCCTCTCCTGTGTGATACTGTCTGCACAGCTGTGTATCTAATCCTATCCTGTGTGATACTGTCTGCTGAGCTGTGTATCTAATCCTCTCCTGTGATACTGTCTGCTGAGCTGTGTATCTAATCCTATCCTGTGTGATACTGTCTGCTGAGCTGTGTATCTAATCCTCTCCTGTGATACTGTCTGCTGAGCTGTGTATCTAATCCTCTCCTGTGTGATACTGTCTGCACAGCTGTGTATCTAATCCTATCCTGTGTGATACTGTCTGCAGGGCTGTGTATCTAATCCTATCCTTTGTGATTCTGTCTGCTGAGCTGTGTATCTAATCCTATCCTGTGTGATACTGTCTGCTGAGCTGTGTATCTAATCCTATCCTGTGTGATACTGTCTGCTGAGCTGTGTATCTAATCCTATCCTGTGTGATACTGTCTGCTGAGCTGTGTATCTAATCCTCTCCTGTAATACTGTCTGCTGAGCTGTGTATCTAATCCTATCCTGTGTGATACTGTCTGCAGAGCCGTGTATCCAATCCTATCGTGTCATGCTGTCTGCTGAGCTGTGTATCTAATCATGTCCGGTGTGATACTGTCTGCTTAGCCGTGTATTTAATACTCCTGTGTGATACGGTCTGCTGAGCCGTGTATCTAATCCTATCCTGTGATACGGTCTGCACAGCTGTGTATCTAATCCTATCCTGTGATACTGTCTGCACAGCTGTGTATCTAATCCTATCCTGTGTGATATTGTCTGCAGGGCTGTGTATCTAATCCTATCCTGTGTGATACGGTCTGCTGAGCTGTGTATCTAATCCTATACTGTGTTATACTGTCTGCTGAGCTGTGTATCTAATCCTATCCTGTGTGATACTGTCTGCAGGGCTGTGTATCTAATCCTATCCTGTGTAATACTGTCTGCTGAGCTGTGTATCTAATCCTATCCTTTGTGATTCTGTCTGCTGAGCTGTGTATCTAATCCTATCCTGTGTGATACTGTCTGCTGAGCTATGTATCTAATCCTATCCTGTGTGATACTGTCTGCTGAGCTGTGTATCTAATCCTATCCTGTGTGATACTGTCTGCTGAGCTGTGTATCTAATCCTATCCTGTGTGATACTGTCTGCTGAGCTGTGTATCTAATCCTATCCTGTGTGATACTGTCTGCTGAGCTATGTATCTAATCCTATCCTGTGTGATACGGTCTGCTGAGCTATGTATCTAATCCTATCCTGTGTGATACTGTCTGCTGAGCTGTGTATCTAATCCTATCCTGTGTGATACTGTCTGCTGAGCTGTGTATCTAATCCTATCCTGTGTGATACTGTCTGCAGAGCCGTGTATCTAATCCTATCCTGTGTGATACTCCAGCTGTCCTTGGTGACACTTTAGACATTTCTGGTCACCAGGAAAATGGCTGTGCATTGTGTCCTTACATGTCATTCTCTGTTATCTGTTGTAAACACTCAGATTAGGAGAGGGGAGGCGTGCCACCACACACAGGAGAGCAGACTCCGCCCACTTTACGGCAGGCTGTAATCGGAGCTTTTTATACAGTGGAAATTCAGTAGGATTTCAGAAGCTGCTCCCCCTAGTGTTTAACAGTGGAAAATATCAAACTTCTTAATTATTTTTTTTATAGTTTGCACAATTAAAAAAAAAATAATATTTAAACAAAACATTTAAACATTATTACTTTACATTTTTTCAGTTATTTTTATTTTTTGACGATACCTTCCCTTTAAGGGTACTTTACACGCTGCGATATCGGTATCGATATCGCTAGCGAGCGTACCCACCCCCGTTGGTTGTGCGTCACGGGCAAATCGCTGCCCATGGCGCACAACATCGCTAACACCCGTCACACGGTCTTACCTTCCCTGCGACGTCGCTGTTGCCGGTGAACCGCCTCCTTTCTAAGGGGGCGGTTCGTGCGGCATCACAGCGATGTCACACGGCAGCCATCCAATAGCAGAGGAGAGGCGGAGATGAGCAGCCGGAACATGCCGCCCACCTCCTTCCTTCCTCATTGCCGGTGCACGGAGGTAAGAGGTTCGTCGCTCCTGCGGTGTCACATATAGCTGCCGCAGGAACGAGGAACAACATCGCTGCTTACCAGACAACGATTTTTGGTATATGTACGACCTCTCATATACCAACGATTTTTGTCTCTTTTGCGATCGTTTAAGGTCGCTCCTGCTTGTCACACGCTGCGATGTCGCTAATAACGCCGTATGTGCGTCACAAACACCGTGACCCCGAAGATATATCGTTAGCGATGTCGCAGTGTGTAAATGGCCCTTTAGTCTCCAAAGGCGTATTTAGGAGCCACAGACAAAGTGAAATGGTTGTGTCATATACTAATTAGATCAATCGTAAGGAAGAAGAATAAAAGTCGCAGAGTCAAGCTGAGATCACCTATTTGGCTTCAATGACTATGATCAGCGACCATTCTCCTTGGGGACAGATATTGAGTCCTATAGTACAATATTAAGGGGTAGACATAATTATTAACTTAACTCTGCAGCACCTCCACTTTGTTTAGAGGAGAGAAACTTTAAACATTAAAAAAAAAACAAAAAAAAAACAGTCATCAATTCATAATGTTAATACTTTTCAAGAAGGGTGTAAAGAAACTAATCAGACTTACTCTGTTGATGTAAATTAGCTGTACAATTCTAAAAATATACACCTCTACTGTTGGAAGTCTGTAAGCCTGGAAAATCTTTAAAGCATCTTCCAAAGATGACGGGGAATCCTGCTTTAAGATGTATTTAATTAAACCCTAAAGGAATAAAAAAAACAAGAATAAGTAGAATCTTCTATTTGAATGGTAATTTTATATTTTTATATTTTTATATATATATATATATATATATATATATATATATATATATACACACACACACACACACACACACACACACGCATATATATATCTATATATATATCTTCATGAGCGGAGCTCAATGATCTAATTTTTAATTTTTCCATGTACTTTTCTAAATCTAACTTTTTCAATGTACACAAAAGGTCTTTTTCTCTCAAATATTGTTCACAAATTTGTGTTTGAATTTAGCTCACGAAAAATGGGAGCATAAACAAAAGTGTTGAATTTATATTTTTTGTTCAGTATATATAAATACTTTATTTCTTACCAGGATTTGTTTATCATTTGAAAAATTGAAACCCCTTATGCCATAGCTTCGCAAAAGTTTGTTCATCTCCATGAGTCTGTAGCTTTCTTGTAATAATTTCACTCTAGAAAGAAAAAACACATACATTAAAAAGGGAGATGCTGTAATTATCTAATCATCTACTAAAGATGTCCTCCACCAGATGCCTTTGCAGCTCTATTTTTATAGGATCCATGACATATGAGAGGGACATGCTTTGCAGTGCGAACTACAGTGTTAGACAAGCTTTATCACACAACACACAGGGTTTTATGGGGAGTAACTAAAATTGTGAAGCGTAAAGGGGCTTTTGGCCAATTGAAAGTGTATAACCCTCTACCCGCCAATCGATTGCTAAGCTTTTCTTTACAAAATAGAATTGTGCATATATTTGTAATGGTGGTCTTTTTTCCTTACTTGGGATGATCCATCTGCAAATGCTGCTTTACAAGTTGCTCTATGGCATCACTCCAAGGCACCACAGCACCGTACATAATTTGAAGAACAGCATCGAATATTAACTGTATTGAAGAAAATAAAACTATAAATTTGATTTTGCATAAACAATTTTGGAATTTCTGTAAAACATTACACTATGTTAAAAAAAGTTATTTCGATCCTATAAAGTGATGACATGCTTTTAGGCTATGCTATTAACATTAGTATTCATGGGGTCCAACTGCTGGGAACACAAAAAGCTCCCTGTGAAGGAGCTTTCCACCTAACATAATAGCAAGGAACAGCACTCCAGAATTAAAGTGGAAATCACCCTTCTTCCCTTTTAAGAAGAGGTAGATACTTAAAATTAAAACCAAGATACAGTGCCCATGTTGAAAAGAAACCATGAGATCATTGCACATAATTAACCTCAGAGCTACTTATACAAAGATGCACTCTCAGAAGAAGTGCTTCCTACAAGATTATTAATACATCAGATTCCAACAGGTGTTTTTTCTGAAAACTAAGCTTCGCCTCCAAAAATTGGTCTACTTACATCCGTGTCAGACATGCAGCCAATAACAGCCATTGCTTTGGCTTCCCACGCTGTTTCAAACAATGATGCAGAACGAGAACTGCAATGTTCCAGCAAATCCTAATAAATATTGAAGAAAAATGAAGCTTAAGAACACAATTGTATTTCCATTTCTCTAGAAAACTGTTAAGGATTTACCTTAATGTACTGAAGCAAAAGTTCTTCTTCCTGAAGGTTATGCTGGTGCATGTATGGTCTTATAAACTTTTCTAAAGTGGTTGGAATAAGTTCGGGGGCCAAGACTTTATCCAACATACGGAACACAATTGTAGTAGTAGTTTCCTGAAATTTAGAAGCAAAATATCCATGCCATAAATTAAAAATATAATAAAAAAATTAAAAAGGGAGAAACTTAAGACCAGAAACATCACTACCTTTTCATATTCAGAAAGTGCAATTTTGCAGTTGTAATTCCTGTACAGATACATGAGCTCCTGAAGACTTGTGACAAGCTTCATCAACTGCTGAACTTCTTCACAGTCGCCATCTTCTTTCTAAAATGTTAAAACAGCAAAAAATATTCTATATCATAAATTAGAAAGTACTGATTAAAAAAATCAGAAAAGAATCCGGATCAGGTGGGATTCGTCCCTGGTAGTGAGGCAAGGGACAATATCATCAAGACGGTCTGGTCTCCCTGGTGGGGATGTCCCTTTGTGCACCCTGTCGATTGACGACGAAAAAACCTTTGACAGGGTGCACTGGGAATTTATGTTCCAGGCATGCGAAGAGTGGGATTGGGAGAGGGTATGCTCAACAGAATCTCAACCATATACGACTCACCAACCGAAACAACTTAAGATAAACAGCTTCCTATCATACCCTTTCCGCATACGTAATGGCATTAGGCTGGGGTGCTCACTCTCCACATTGCTGTATGTCCTAACTGTGGAATTCCTTCCATTAGAAGGGTCACAGCCGATCAGGAGACCATAAATTAGCCTTCTTTGCGGATGATCTAGTCCTCTAAATTCCTTCCCCTGTCACCAGTATTCCAAATCTAATTTCAGAGTTCTCTAGGTTTGGACACCTCAGCAATTTCTAAGATCAACTCACACAAATTGGAAATGCTTAACATATCACTACCACCACATGAGGTAGTGCAATTTCGCTCCTTTTTCCCTTTCAAATGGCAAACAGAATCCCTCACCTACTTGGGAATTAAAATTTCGGTGGACACATCTAACCTGTAGAGTCTAAATTTTTATAAGATACTACAAACTGCAGAGCAAGATCTTGCAAAATGGAACAAACTGAACCGATCTTGGTCCAGAAGGATCAATGCCATCAAAATGGATTTTTTGCCGGCTATTATATTTTTTCCAAGCCATACCCATTAGCCTTCTGGCATCCTTTTTCTCCAGTCTTAAGGCACTGATAAGTAAATTTATCTGGGCCAACAAAAGTCCCCGCATATCCTACCGGACATTATGCAGACCTAAGAAGGAGGGAGGAGCTAGCCTACCTAATTTTCACCTATATGTGTGCCACGAACAGGGGGAAGGAGTGGAAGTTACACCCCCCCTTTTCCACCTCACAGAGCACGTGACACGCTCTCTAGCTTCCCTCTTATAGTCAGGCCAATTATGGAATTGCCCGACAATAAGCAAGGAGGCCGCTATTCTACTATGCCGATGATTGAAGGGTTCCCAGTGAGAGTAAGGTATATATTCCCCAGACCTCTGCGGGCGGAATATATCTAAACCTCCCCCAGATCTCACTGGTTGCCCCACAATGATCCTTGGCATAAACTCACTGCCACCAATCAATTACGATAACTATTACGCCGAGCACACAGACGTGGAATTCAGTATCGAGATAACAGAACAGCCCAAGATTAAATTATATATTTTGATCGGCCTAAGGCACACTAGAAACTACAATATATACAATATGGAAGGCGGGGGCGCTGTGTGGCCACACGGTTCCTGGATCTTCCCCCACGTGCACCACACGAGTCCACCCGAAGAAGAACACCCAAAAAGTGTCCATACTGTGTTTATTAAACTGGCTACAATCCATGTCCCCTCCTACCTAGTGACCTCACAGGGGATTACTGCCCCACCCTTGTCCTGGGTCTGAAACAATATCCCAAAGTGATTATTGGCCATAACTTGGCCTGGGAATGTCGTAGGCGGACGACAATGCTTTCATATTTACAGGTATGATTTTATCTTCACAATGATAAAACACATGATTAGTCTGCTGGTACCCCACTGTCCAATATCAAGTTTGGGATACCTACAGAGGTCCCACACATATAAAATATATGCTAGAATCGTCGGGATGTCTGGATGGGATATTTCTGCTTGACATGTTTATAGGAAGCATGGCTCATGAGATATTAAACATTTATTCCTGGTGCCTGTCTGTCTCAGGTGTACAGGATGCTTCTATTTAGTTTGTCACTTCTTCTGCAGTGTCACAGAGGGGGGTCTTCCTTCCCTTTATTGTTCTCAAGGCCTAACCAGCTCATCTAATTTCCATATCATAGGAGTTTCCCTTGGGTCACACCACTGCTAACAGACATTTTTCTCAAGTTAATTAGCAGACTGATTGAAGCCTCCTTAGGCCTTACGTAACTTTACAAGATGGCGGCTATAGGAATATGGCTTAATAGCTCAGAATATATCCCTATTTCCTCACACCTCCCTCCTTTAGAGAGCGCTAGGGGGCAGCACATTCCTGTGTTCCCCCGCGCGTCCGTCCGCGACCTCTCCTTGTCGGGACAGCCCGTCGGCATTACCGTGGTCACAGCCCTTTTTGTGGCGAATGGTGAAGTTGTACTGCTGGTGTGCAAGGCTCTATCGCAACAACCTCCCATTCGTCCTGGAGACTGTGTGTAACCAGCTGAGGGGATTGTGGTCCGTCTCCACGATGAAGCGGCGCCCGTATAGGTAGGGATGCAGACGCTGCAAAGCCCACAAAAATGGCTAGCATTCCTTTTCCTTCGTGGAGTAGGCCAATTCCCTCGGCAACAGCTTCCTGCTCAGGTACAAGACGGGGTTGCTCTTGGCTCGCAGAGTCTACCTGGCTGAGCATCGCACCGAGGCCGAAGTCACTGGCGTCGGTTTGTACTACAAACGGCCGCGTGAAGTTGGCTGCCTGTAGTACTGGTGAGCCGGACAGGGCACCCTTTAGGGCCCAGAAGGCTGTCTCGCAGTCCATTGTCTAATTGACTGCGGAGGGCAGCTTCTTCTTGGTGAGGTCCGTCAGGGGCTTCACTAGGCTACTATAGTGTGGAACAAACCTCCTATAGTACCCGGCGGTCTCCAAGAAGGTCATCACCTGCTTCTTGGTCCTGGGGGTGGGCCAGGACGTGATGGCCTCCACTTTCCCAGGCTCTGTCTTCAGAGCTCCCTCGCCTACCCGGTGACCCAGGTAGAGGACCTCACTCATGCCCAGCTGACACTGCCCCGGCTTGATAGTCAAACCTGCCTCGTGGATCCGCCTGAGCATCTGTGCTAGATGCTTTAGGTGATCCTCCCAGGTGGGACTGAAGATGGCGATGTCATCTAGGTAAGCGGCCGCGTACCCTTTAAGTCCCTTAAGCAGGGTGTTGACCATCCACTGGAAAGTGGCAGGGGCATTCTTCATTCCGAATGGCATCACTGTGGACTCGTACAATCCAAATGGGGTAATAAAGGCAGAGCGTTCCCTGGCCTCGCGAGTCCGGGGGATCTGCCAATATCCCCGGCTCAGATCCATGATGGTCAGGTACTGAGCCCCGGCCAACTGATCGAGCAGGTCATCGATGCGTGGCATTGGGTACGCATCGGTGACCGTGACAGCATTGAGCCCCCTGTATGCCACGCAGAACCGAGTGGTTCGGTCCTTCTTTGGGACGAGGCCTACAGGGAAGTCCCAAGCATTGTTGGATGCCTGGATCACCCCCAGCTTCAGCATCTCGTCAATCTCCTGATGCATGTGCTGCTGCACCTCCAGTGAGACCAGATATGCTGAGCGCCGGATCGGGGGGTGATCCACAGTGTCCACGTGATGGACGGCCAACTTAGTCCTTCCGGGCCAGTTGGTAAACAACTCCCGGAAGGCGTGTAGGGTGGCCCACAGCTGGACCGTTGGTCCTCCAAAAGCTGGTGGCCAACCTCTACATGTTCAATAGATCCACCCGCCCTGACCAGGGCAAGCATATCCAGGAGGGTTTCAACCTCTCCCTCTTCGGGCAGGTTGCACACGGGGTGTGCACATGCCTCCGGCTCCTGATGTGCCTTCATCATGTTCACATGGAAGGCCTTCCGCCTTCCACGGGCAGGGTCCAGGGTGACCAGGTACGTTACAGGGTTGAGCTGCTGGTACACGAGGTATGGGCCTTCCCAGGCTGCCTGAAGCTTATCCTGTGGTACAGGGACCAGCACCTACACCTTTTGACCCACTTGGTAGGTCCTCTCACAAGCATTCTGGTCGTACCAACGCTTCTGATCGGCCTGGGCTTGAGCCATATTGTCGTGCACCAGCTGCGTCAAGGCCTGCATTTTGTCCCAGAAGCGCACGGCGTCCTCGATGACCGACACTCCAGGGGTGGCCAAATCCCCTCCCAAACCTCTTTCACCAGAGGAAGGGGGCCCCGCACACGTCGCCCGTACAGGAGCTCAAAAGGTGAGAATCCCGTTGAGACCTGTGGAACCTCCCGATAAGCAAATAACAGGTGGGGAAGATACCGCTCCCAGTCACGCCCATGGGAGTCGACCAACATCTTAAGCATCTGCTTTAAGGTGCCATTGAACCGTTCGCACAGGCCATTAGTCTGTGGGTGGTACGGGCTGGTCACCAGATGTTGCACCTGGATTTGATTACAGAGGGACTCCATCAGCTGTGTAATGAATTGGGTCCCCTGGTCAGTGAGCATTTCCTGGGGAAAACCCACTTGGGAGAAAATCTCCAGCAATGCGGTGGCCACCTTGTCAGCCCGAATGGACGACAAGGCTACTGCTTCAGGGTACCGGGTGGCATAATCTACTACCATCAGTATGAAGTGTTTCCCGGAGCTGCTGGGGATGGCCAGCGGGCCGACCAGATCCACAGCCACCCTCCTGAAAGGCTCATCAATGATGGGCAAAGATACCAGTGGTGCTTTGGGGCGTGGCCCCGCGCTTTCCCCACTCTCTGACAGGTGTCACACGAACGGCAGTAGGCAACCACATCGGCCCACATTTTTGGCCAGTAGAAATGCTGGGTTAACCTGGCCTTGGTCTTAGCGATTCCTAGGTGTCCGGCCATCGGAATCTCATGTGCAATCCGCAACAACTCCGTCCGGAATGGATAGGGTACCACCAACTGTCGGTCCCTGGGCCACGCCTCCAGTGAACCCCGCTGGACCGTGACTCAGTATAGCCGTCCTTGGTCCCAGACCACTTGCTCTGGGTCCGATTCCGAGGGAGGCTGTGCCGCCTGCTCCTTAAGAGCTTTCAGGCTGTCGTCAGCTTCTAACGCTGCCTGAAACCCCTGACTAGATGTGGACAGAATCGACGAGACTGCCACGTCTTCAGTCAGTACCCCGGGACCTGTGTCCTGGCCTCCGCCTGACTCGGCTGCCACTCGGTCAGAAGGGGAAGAACTATCGGACCTCCGGGAGGCCCATTGGGTTCTGGCACTCCAACTGCGGGTGACAGCGGCCACAGCCGCTGTTACCGTAGGTTGGGCCTGCTTCTCCTCCGTTCCTGACCAAGATGCCGGCTCAGGCAGACCTAACTGGCTTCCTGACACCCCGGTTGTGGGGGAACCCTGCACCGAGATCTTACCTTGGAGCACTTCCGCTCCTGGGCCAGTCCCAATCTCACCTGCCTGTTCACCCCCTGCAGCAACAGAACCCCGCTGTGAAATCTCTGGGGACCCCAAATTTGCTGTGGTAGCCCCCACCTCACACACTGGCTCTCTCCCTGCAGTATCCTGCTCTCTGCTTATCCATCCAGAGGGCAACAGATCCCAGCTCACTGGCTGATCACTTGTAAAGGCATTGTCACACCTTTCTCCGACCCCCTCCCCTGTCACAGCTGCAGCTGCGTGTGTGTCTGTGTAAGCAGAAGACCCAGAGCTCCCTCCCTCCTCCCTTACATCATGTACAGATAACACATCAACATGGCCAGGGGGTATGTCAGTACTGGCTGAAAGATCAGCCCTTGGGGATTCGGGGGCCTCAAACTGGGAGGTTATCCGCCCCAAATCTGTCCCAAGTAACACTTTTGCAGGAATCCTATCAGTTATTCCCACTTCTCTCACCCCTCGTCCTGCGCCCCAATCCAAATAAACCTTGACGACGGGCAGCGCCGGTTCAATGCCTCCAATCACGGAGACAGTGAGGGTTTTTCAGGGTACCAAGTCTTGGGGGGACACCATCTCAGGCCGTACCAGAGTCATCTCAGCGGCGGTATCTCGCAGTCCCATGGTCATAGACCGGCCGACAGGTTGGAAGTTGTCCAGGGATCTACCACCACTCCTACCCACACACAGCACTGTGGACAGCCTTTGGGATGGGGCCGGGGCCTTGGGGCGCTGAGGGCATATGGTCTTGAAGTGTCCAGTTTGGTTGCACTGGTGGCACCGTCTTGGTTCTGCCACTGGCCTGGAGAGGGAAGTCGAGGGGGACACCCCCTGCAGTCTAAGGGCAGGTGGGGCAGTCGCAGGATTCATCTTACCCCCTCTCCAGGTGCTGCTGGCGGCCACACTCTTGGCCTCAGGGGCCCGATTGTTGGTGTAGTCATCTGCCAGGGCAGCCATAGCAGTGGACCCCTTTGGCTTCTGGTCTCGGATGAAATGGCGGAGATCCCCAGGGCAGTTCCACAAGAGTTGTTCCGTGAACAAATCCAGGATCTCCGGTCCGGAGGTAAGCTGCAGGCCTTGGGTCCAGTGGTCGGCAGCTCTGGCAAGGGCCCGCCGGTGGTCAGCCCAGGTGTCCTTTGGTCCCTTCTGCAGGCTCCGGAACTTCTTGTGGTAGGACTCCGGAGTAAGGTTGTACTGTTGGATCAGGGCCCGCTTGATGGTGTCATAGCCCTGATCTGCCTCAGCAGGCAAATCCCCAAGGATATCCAGGGCCTTACCCTTTAAACAGGGGGTCAGGTACTTGGCCCACTGGTCCTTGTCCAGATGGTGCTGCAGGCAAGTCCGTTCAAAGGCCGTTCAGAAAAGAGTCCAAGTCTCCATCCTTCTCCAGTACAGGGAAGTCCTCAGCACGGACCTTTGGAAGCTTGGTGTCTCGATGGTCATGGGTGGATGATGAGGGCTGGAGATGAGCTAGCTGCAGCCGGTGGTCATACTCTGCCTGTCGCTCCGCAGCCTCACGCTCTGCCAGTCCCTCCGCAGCCTCACGCTCTGCTAGTCGATCTCGCTCAGCAGCCTCACGCTCTGCCCTGAGGTCCTGTAGCTCTCCCGGTCTCCAGCCTGGAGTAGGGCCATAGCCATATGTAGAAGAGCATCCGAGCCTGCCAGGCTCGGTGGACTGGAAAGTGGTGATCTGCGGCACGCTGCAGAGCCTGGTGATTCACGGTCCACTGCAGGGTGGAAGACTGGCATCTGTCTCCTTGATGACTCTTGGGTGGGCTCCCCCTCGCCTTGTCCATAAATGTCAAGTTGTGCAATGTCCTCTGCAGAGCTGTTATCGGGCGTCGGGCTCCTGGAGGACTCGTGCACAACCTCATCATCACTGCCCACAGCACCGTCCTCCACCTCTTCGGCTCAGGTCATAGTATTGGCCCATTCTTTAGCTTTGCTCCTGGTGCGCTCAGCCATTCTTGCAGACTTTGGTCACTGACACATAACTGCCACCTGATGCATTCACACATCTTACAGTATCTGCACTCTGACACTCTAGTGTTGAGCTGGTCTTAAGACCCCAGCAGCCACAGCTGCTACTGGCAGTCTTTAGTGTCTGGGAGAATACACTCTCACACACTATTATCTCGATCCCCACCGCTGGCCACCAACATGTCACAAACAGGGGGAAGGAGTGGAAGTTACACCCCCCCTTTTCCACCTCCCAGAGTACGTGACACGCTCTCTAGCTTCCCTCTTATAGTCAGGCCAATTATGGAATTGCCCGACAATAATCAAGGAGGCCGCTATTCTACTATGTCGATGATTGAAGGGTTCCCAGTGAGAGTAAGGTATATATTCCCCCGACCTCTGCGGACGGAATATATCTAAACCTCCCCCAGATCTCACTGGTTGCCTCTCAATGATCCTGATGATCTTGCCACCAATCGATTACGATAACTATTACACCGAGCACACACGTGGAATTCAAGATCGAGATAACAGAACAGCCCAAGATTCAATTATATATTTTAATCGGCCTAAGGCACACTAGAAACTACAATATATACAATATGGAATTTACAGAATATATATATATATATGTCAGAATACATTTACAGGTAAGTTATGGATCACAAGCAGGTATACAGATGTATCAATTACCTTATTCCCTAACGGACACAGGGGGGGCGCTGTGTGGCCACACGGTTCCTGGATCTTCCCCCACGTGCACCATACGAGGCCACCCGACGAAGAACACACAAAAAGTGTTCGTACTGTGTTTATCAAACTGGCTACAATCCATGTCCCCTCCTCCCTAGTGACCTCACAGGGGAGTACTGCCCCACCCTTGTCCTGGGTCTGAAACAATATCCCAAAGTGATTATTGGCCATAACTTGGCCTGGGAATGTCGTAGGCGGACGACAATGCTTTCATATTTACAGTTATGATTTTATCTTCACAATGTAGGACACATGATTAGTCTGCTGGTAACCCACTGGCCAATATCAAGTTTGGGATACCTACAGAGGTCCCACACATAAAATATGTGCTAGAATCGTCGGGATGTCTGGATGCGATATTTCTGCTTGACATGTTTATAGGAAGCACGGCACATGAGATATTAAACATTTACTCCTGGTGCCTGTCTGTCTCAAGTGTACAGGATGCCTCTATTTAGTTTGTCACTTCTTCTGCAGCGTCACAGAGGGGGGTCTTCCATCCCTTTATTGTTCTCAAGGCCTAACCAGCTCAACTAATTTCCATATCATAGTGGTCCACAATGGAACGAGATAGGGATGTCCACTGTCGCCCCTGTTATAAGTCATAGTCATGGAGCACCTTGCGGTCGCCCTCTGAAACAACACGAGCATCCACGGGATAGAGGCGGGGGGGGGAGAACCGTAAGCTGGCTCTATTCGCAGATGACCTTCTCATGTTCATTTCCCAACCACACAAATCCTTCCCATCCTTGCTCAAGGAGTTTGAAGAGTTTGGCAACTTAAGCATCTTCAAAGTAAATTTTTCCCAAATCAGAGGCCATGAACGTGACTTTATCAGCAGAAGACCTTGCGAGAGTATCACAAAACTTCCCTTTTAAGTGGCAACCGTCAGTTTTATAATATCTGGGACTTATGGTACCTAGGGATCCAGCAAAAATTGTACATCACAATTTTTTCCCCTTATTAGAAAGGACAATCAGGGACTTAAAGAAATATGACAAAAAGAGATTGACGTGGTTTGGGCGTATAAACGCGATAAAAAAATGGATGTGTTACCGAGGTTCCTGTTCTTGTTTCAGACAATACCCATACAGCTACCGCTAAGTTACTTCTCCAAGATCCGGACAGCCTTGCCTGGGTTTGTCTGGGGGGATCAGGAGACCCCGAACAGGAATTAAAACTCTGACCAGACACAAAAGTGACGGGGGGGCGGGGCTCCCAAATTTTCAGTTATATTACAAGGCAGCTATTCTAACGAGATTACTGGACTGGCATTTTCATAGGAATTCGAAACAATGAGTGGTGATCGAACAGGATATGCTGGGAACTCCCTTACATTTACTCCCATGGTTAGAGAAAGAAAGTAGGATCCAGATAGCGAAGGGAATGGAGTTCACGCGGACAGCGATGGGGATGTGGGATGGAGAGATAAAAAAGGGATCTCTCTCTCAGTAGTAGGGCCCACTTACCCCCGTATTCGGTAATAAGAAGTTACCCCCAGGACTCCACTCCCATAGATTCGGGGGATTTACTACCCGGGCGGATGATACTCGTTTTGGTCACTTACTCCAGGGACACACCCTACCAACTTATACTTCCATGCAGGCCACAGGGAGAGAGATTTCCTCGATGGAATATATGCAGTTGAAATCTTTCCTCTCGTACCAGGACAGGGAGAGAAGGATGACGACACCCCCCACTCCTTTTGAGAAAGTATTTTTACAGGGGTCATCACCTGGACATGGCATCTAGCTCATTTATAAAATGTTGAACCAGAGAAATAGGGTGGATAAACCTCACTTTGTCTGTAGGTGGGTAGAGGAACTGGGAGAGGATATTTCAGAGGACGATTGGAGCAGAGCGTACCTGTGGACCCACAAGCTTTCCTTGGCGTGCGCCGCTCAAGAGAAAAGTTATAAAATTCTCACAAGGTGGTACTATTACCCGACTAAATTACATGCTATATTTCCCTCTGTGTCTGATGTGTGCTGGAAGTGTGGCACAGACACAGGTACAATGCTACACATAAGGTGGAGCTGTACTAAGCTGCAACCCTTTTGGGACTCAGTGTTCTACCTGTACAAAAAGATGAGCGGAGGTGAAATAGAAAAGTCCCCCCAGGTTGCCCTTCTTTCTATGCTCCCAGGAGCTATTAAAACACAAAAAGGGACATGTTGCGATTTTGCCTGGAGGCTGCCCGTATGATTATCCCACGATTTTGGACTAGATGCCCTACGGTGCTGGATTGGTTGGAGGAGATGACTAACCTCCAGAGAATGGAGGAGCTAACAGCAGAACTAAATGGGAGCACAGAAAAATTTACTACAGTTTGGGGACCATGGATTATTATGTTCATGGAGTCCCCAGAGTTTGTGGAGAGTTTGGCGAGCTTTTTGAACTGAGAAACGGTGGGGAGTATCATTCCTTCCCCCCCCCCTTTTTTTTTTCTTTTCTTTTCTTACTCCCCCCCCCTTCTCTCTAATTTCCTCTTCTTTATGCTTGTATCTTTCCTCTTCTTTTTTTCTTTTTTGAACATTAATCTGCATTTTTCTAGTTTCTTTTTTTATATGAAAAGATTTATCAATAATTCAAAAGACAATAGACATACAATGAGAATGAGTATATTAGGGTACGGGAAGTCAAAACAAGTGGGAATTCTGACCTATAATTTATCAATGGTTATATGGTAATAGCACAAAGATAATTTGAAGAATTCCAATAAATTTAGTAATGTAATAATTTCTGGATGTTATCCCGGCATTGAGAAAATGATGTTTATGTATTGTAATTGCACAAATGATATGTTTGTATGTTGACAACAGTTTCCTCAATAAAACAGATTTGAAATAATTGCCATATCATAGGAGTTTGCCTTGGGTCACACCACTGCTAACAGACAATTTCCTCAAGTTAATTAGCATACTGATTGAAGCCTCCTTAGGCCTTACGTACCTTGACAAGAAGGCGGCTATAGGAATATGGCTTAATAGCTCAGAATATATCCCTATTTCCTCACAATGTGTTTGTAGGTACATGTCTGAACCTGTTTAATCACGAAGGTAAAAAGTAGATTTTGGGTACTCACCGTAAAATCTCTTTCTTGGAGCCTTCATTGGGGGACACAGAGACCATGGGTTGTATGCTGCTGCTGCTGCTACTAGGAGGCGACACTATGCAAAAAAAGGTAAACTCCTCCTATGCAGTATACACCCACCAACTGGCAATTATTCCTCAGTTAGTGAGAAAGCAATAAGAGACAAGGAAAGAACAAACAATCTTACAAAAGTCAACATTAGAATCAACATTCAACAGTAACATGTATCCAACTCAAGGGCGGGTGCTGTGTCCCCCAATGAAGGCTCCAAGAAAAAGATTTTACGGTAAGTACCCAAAATCTACTTTTCTTTATCGCTTCATTGGGGGACACAGAGACCATGGGACATCCTAAAGCAGTCCCACGGGTGGGTCTATCGTTACTCTCAGGGCTGACCTCGGTCCACTGCAGCCTGCAGAACGCGTCTACCAAGGCTCGCATCAGAGGATGCAAAAGTGTGAACCCTGTAGAACTTCGTGAAAGTGTGGAGCGAAGACCAGGTTGCAGCCTTGCAAAGCTGTAACGCCGGGGCATGGTGGCGGACCACCCAAGAGGCTCCCACCGCCCTGGTGGAATGGGCCGTAATCCTGAGTGGGCGCACTCTGCCCCTTACCCGGTAGGCTTCTAGAACGGCAGAACGGATCCATCACGCAATGGAGGACTTGGAAGCGGGAAGGCCTCTGCGCGGACCGGATGGAAGCACAAATAGAGAATCTGACTTTCTGAAATGAGACGTCCTGGAAATGTACAGGCGGAGGGCTCTGACCAAGTCCAGCTTGTGGAGAAGAATCTCACGGGGTGAGACGGGTTCGGGCAAAAAGAGGGAAGAACAATGTCTTCGTTGAGGTGGAAAGAGGAGACCACCTTCGGAAGAAAGGACGGGACTGGCCGAAGGACTACCTTATCCTGGTGGAAGACGAGATAGGGAGAGCGGCAAGAAAGTGCCGCTAGTTCAGATACCCGCCTGATTGACGTGATGGCAACTAAGAAGGCGACCTTCCAAGAAAGGAACGTTCGAGACACCTCCTGAATAGGTTCTAAGGGGGATGCTGAAGAACGGACATAACTAAGTTAAGGTCCCAAGGCTCCACTGGAGGCTGGAAGGGGGGAACAGAATGAGCAGCCCCTTGAATGACTGTGCGAACCTGTGAGCGATAGGCAAGACACCTGACCCTTAAGGGAGCCGAGTGGCAACCCCGCATCCAGACCGGACTGCAGGAAAGACAGCAGAACTGGTAAGGAGAAGGTCATGGATGCGACCTGGTTAGATTCACACCAGCGGAAATAGGCCTTCCACGTACGGTGGTAGATGCGGGAGGAGGGGGGTTTCCGTGCTCTAATCATTGTTTGGACGACCCTTTCTGAGAATCCTGAGGAAGTTAGTACTGTGGCTTCAACAGCCATGCCGTTATATTGAGCGACTGTGAATTCTGGTGGCGGAATGGTCCCTGAGTGAGAAGGTCCGGGATGTCTGGTAGTCTCCACGGGATGTCGGCGAGAAGGTGCACGAGTTCTGCATACCATGGACGACGGGGCCAATCCGGGGCCACGAGAATCACCGGGATTCCTTCTGATTTGATCTTTTTGATTAATCTGGGGATAAGCGGAAGCGGGGAGAAGAGGTACGAAAGAGAGAACTGCGACCAGGGGATCGCTAGGGCGTCCGTTGCGACCGCCAGCGGATCTCTTGCCCTGGACACGAACTGGGGCACCTTGTGGTTCCACCTGGAGGCCAAGAGGTCCACGTCGGGGGTCCCCCACCTAAAGCAGATCTGCTGGAAGATGCTGGGATTGAGGGACCACTCTCCCGCGGCGAGGCCTTCTCGGCTGAGAAAGTCAGAGGCCCAATTGTCCACTCCCGGAATGTGGACGGCTGAGATAGCTGGGATGTTCTGTTCGGCCCAGTAGAGGATCTGAGACACCTCCTTCATTGCAGCTCGGCTGCGTGTTCCGCCTTGGTGGTTTATGTAAGCCACAGTTGTCGCATTGTCGGACTGTACCCGAATTGGGTGTCCGAGGAGCAGGGTCTCCCAGTGTAGGAGAGCCAATCGAACCGACCTGAGCTCCAGAATGTTTATGAGAAGGGTTGTTTCCGGCTCGGTCCAGCGACCTTGAACTGTGAGGTCTTGGAATGTGGCTCCCCAGCCTAGTAGACTGGCGTCTGTCGTAATGACCTTCCATCGAAGAGGAAGAAATGATCTCCCTTGGAGGATGAGGGGGGAGCATATCCACCATTTCAGTGACTCTCTGACCCGTGGAGGGAGCACGACTGGGCGATCCAAGGAGTGAAGAGACTTGTCCCATCTTGATAGAAGGAAACCCTGAAGAGGACGTGTATGGAATTGACTGTAGGGCACCGCTTCTCACAAGAACAATGACGTGAGAGCAATGGGGAGGGCGTTGGAGGTTCCAAATTCCCTTGAGAATAGCCGAGAGCTTGTCCTCGGGTAGGAGAACCTTCGCCTGTGCAGTGTCGAAGACCATGCCAAGGAATGAGATGCGTTGTGCCGGGATAAGAGATGACATTGGTCTGTTGATCAACCAGCCGAGACGGGTTAGAGTATCCAGGGTGATGCTGAGAATTTCGCGACACTCCGATGCCGAGGGAGCTTTGACTAAAATGTCGTCCAGGTACAGGATGGCTAGGATTCCCCGGGTCCGAAGAACAGCCATGACGGTTGCCATTATCTTGGTGAAGACTCTGGGAGCCGTTGAGAGCCCGAATGGGAGAGCTGTGAATTGAAAGTGTTGATCCTGAACCGCGAAGCGTAAGAATCTCTGATGAGCTGGGAAGATCGGAATGTGAAGATAGGCGTCCTGAATATCCACCGAACAAAGCAACTCCCCGGGTTCCATGGATGCAATCACTTTAGCTTTGACTAAAATGTCGTCCAGGTACAGGATGGCTAGGATTCCCCGGGTCCGAAGAACAGCCATGACGGTTGCCATTATCTTGGTGAAGACTCTGGGAGCCGTTGAGAGCCCGAATGGGAGAGCTGTGAATTGAAAGTGTTGATCCTGAACCGCGAAGCGTAAGAATCTCTGATGAGCTGGGAAGATCGGAATGTGAAGATAGGCGTCCTGAATATCCACCGAACAAAGCAACTCCCCGGGTTCCATGGATGCAATCACTGAGCGTAGAGACTCCATGCGGAAGTGACGGAGACGGACACGCTTGTTGAGCCGCTTCAGGTCCAGAATGGGGCGGACGGTGGCATTCTTTTTTGGAACAACAAAAAGGTTTGAATAAAAACCCTGAAACCGGTCTTGAGTGGGGACGGGGGTGATGACCCCAGAATCTCGCATGGACTGGATGGCCGCGAAGAAACCCCTGGTGAGGGAGGGATCCTTGGGGGGTTGGGACTTGACAAAGCGTGAATGTGGGAGTGAAGAAAACTATCTTGTAGCCGTAACAGACGTCGTCTCGGACCCAAGCGTCATCTATCACGGAAAGCCACACGCTTCTGAACAGCCGGAGGCGACCGCCGACCCTGGATGAGGATCCGGGAATGGAAGTCCAGTCATGCGGAGGAGAATCTATTGGATCTGGAGCTGGAGGTCTTGGACTGCTGGCCACGGGAACGCCAGGAACGCCAGGAGGGTGTTTCTTTAAAGGAGGGCTTCCGTCTCTCTTGACGTGCTGGCGACCGCTCTCGACGAATGCTGCTGTTGGCAGTAAATTGGCGAAAGGGACGAAAGGGAAAAGACCGTCGTTTAGGAGGGGCTCGAGGGACCTTTCGCTGAGGAAGGATGGTACTCTTACCCCCTGTTGCCTCAGAAATTATCTTGTCCAGTTTTTCTCCGAAGAGTCTGGCCCCGAAAAAGGGGAGACTGGTGCGGGACTTTTTGGATGCTGAGTCCGCGTTCCAAGCCATAAGCCACAAGGCTCTGCGGATTGCGGCAATGTTACCGGCTGCCAGTGCTGTGGAAGCAGCGGAGTCGAGGGACGCAGTAACCAGATACTTTCCAGCATGGGCGATCTGATCTGCCAGGTCCGCCAGCTCAGGGCCGGGAGCTTCAGACAGGATACCACGTCGAAGTAGCTTTGCCCAGGCGGGGACAGCCTTGGAGACCTAGGTGGATGCAAAGGCTGGACAGATGGCAGAGCCGGAAGCTTCAAAGG
Organism: Anomaloglossus baeobatrachus; assembly: GCF_048569485.1. Lineage (NCBI taxonomy): Eukaryota > Metazoa > Chordata > Amphibia > Anura > Aromobatidae > Anomaloglossus > Anomaloglossus baeobatrachus. Next base: position 743,712,976 of record NC_134353.1, read on the forward strand.
CCGACTTGGCTAGGGATTCTATGGTCCTGTCAGAGGGGTCTTTAAGGGAGGCACCGTCAGAGAGTGGCAAGGTGGTACTAGAAGAAAGTCGGGAGATTGGAGGGTCCACTGAAGGAGACGCTGACCACTTCTGAAGAAGTTCCGGTGCAAAGGGGTAAAGGATCTGTGCTCGCTTGCGCTTCTGGAAACGCTTGTCGGGATGTTCCCACTGTCAAGAGAAAATGTCATCAAATTCCCTGTGGTTGCCAAAGACCCTTGGCGTTTTTTTGGCCCTTTTGAAAGGAACCGACTGACTGGCAGGGGTAGGATCTACATCCTTTACCTCTAGGGTCTGGTTGACGGCAATAACCAGACTGTCCATCATGCTGCTCAGCTTAGAAATATGTTCAGAGTCCAGATCGGAGTCCAAATCAGGGTCCTGGTCCGAATCCTGTGCTGCCGCAGATGAGGTAGGAGAGGGAGAGTGTGCCGCTCTGGAGGCCGTGGAGGGGTTAGGAGAGCTGGAGGACGATCCCGAGAAGGACCGCTTCCTAGATCTCTTGTGCGTCCTGCCCTGCCGAGCTAGTAGCACTGCGGGCTCAAACTCGCTCTGGGCCACCGGGGGGGGCTCCAGAGGTGGGGGCTGGCAGACGCTCTAGGGCTGAAACCAGGCTTTGAGATACCTTAGTTAGGTTGTCCACGGACTGCGAGAGAACTGCAGCCCACTCAGGTGTGGGGGCCGAGTCCTCGTTACGGGCGGTGGGGGGCTTCGTAGTAGTCATGCTGGGGGTGCTGCAGGCTTGGCAGATGAGTGAGGACTGCCCTGAGGCAAACTTCTTTAAACAAGAGGTTCAGGCGAAGTGTAGGACTATGGCCTGTGGCTGAGAGCGAGAGGCTCTTGTGTTGGACATGAGACAGGAAGGGGAGAGAGAGCGAGAGAGAGAGAGAGAGAGGTAGAACAGACAGGAGGATGCCAGGTGGATGGGGTACTGGGGAAGGAGCTGCCTCCCAGTGGCAGGGCTTACCCAGGTTCTGGCGTCCTGTGTTCTGCTGGCGCTGTGTCCCGCTGATGTCAGAGTGCAGGCAGAGGGAGCAGAGGTGGGGGCTCCGGGGAGCTGCAGGAGTATGAGGCTGGTGGCTTCACGTGGGACGCTGCCACCGCACAGAGTAGCTGGGATGGCGCTGGAGAGGCTGTGAGAGCACCCGGACAGGGGGAGGAGCAGGAAAAGGGCACGCAAAACTGGCGCGCTGCAGAAAGAAACCTGCAGGGATTGGCTCAGGGACGGCCGGGAGGGAGAGCGCCTGTGATTGGTCGGAAAGGGCGCGCAGAGAGGCCTGCTGTGACTGGCTGCTGGAGTGGGCGGGCCTGCTGGTGAGCAAGGACTCGCGCGATAGGCTGGCCGGGAGGGGGCGTGTATCGGACGGGAGCTAGGCCTGGGAGAAGCCGGGGACTAAATTAGAAGGGAGGCCGCAGGGGAATCGGTGGGCAGTGCCGAGGACGGGGCCGGGACTGTGAAAGGAGGGCGTGCGCGCAGCCTGCGTGGAGGTGAGCTGACCCAGGGTAAGAGAGATATTTATTTTATATATATATATATATATATGTTTTCTTTTTTTTTTTTTTTAAATACATAGTGTCGCCTCCTAGTGGCAGCAGCATACAACCCATGGTCTCTGTGTCCCCCAATGAAGCGATAAAGAAAAATGGCTGGTAGATATTGAGTGGGGTAAATCAGACACTAGTCTGTTGGCAGCGATTTGGTCTCAAAACACACCCCAAACTGCCCCCTGATGCATTCTTGTCTATTCCAGAACCTATCTCAATGGGTTAAGCAGAGTCTCAGGACAATCCACATCACAACAATACCGGGTTCCCTCACAACATTATATGGGAACTCAGTGTTCCTAACAGGTTTGCAAAACAATGTTATTCTCCACAAAAGAAGAAGATGTGAGCACTCAATTGTCAATGACTACATTCTCCATTTTGGCGTTAAACCGCTCTAATCTCTCTTTCCTAAGGCAGATATCTCCCCGGGTGCATGGCTCCTCTACGAGCAAGTAAAGAGCTACATGAAATCTCTATCTACTCATAGCAACATATTCAGGGCACTCTCACCTTTCGATAACCTCTGCTTAGGTGATGAGCATCCGGCCCACACTGTCTTATTGTTGTACAGCTTGTTTTTAGAGAATGTCTCTGCGAGTAGTGCCCCGCCCACCTTTTTCTCTAAGTGGGAGGAGGATCTGAGTGAACCCCTTTCTGAAGAGGAGCACCTTGATTTTACACAACACTCGTCAATGTGCACACTAACACCGGAGAGGAGCTCTAAAATTCTAACCAGATGGTACAGGTGTCCGACGACCATTAGGGTGATGTTCCCTTGGACACCTGCTGGAGATATTTGCGAGGTAAGGGTTCTTAAATGCACATCTGGTGGCACTGTCCTTTTATTAGAGTATTTTGGGGGGGATGTGTTTGATCTTTTTAATACAGTCACCGCGTCTAGGGTTCGACCTTCGCCTGAGGTTGCTCTCCTGTCCCTGAGCAACTTGTCTATGTCCCAATTATAAGAAGAGTATGCTCAGACATGTCCTAGAGACTGCTAGAAGGTGGATCCCGAGACCGTGGAAACGAGGTGCGTATTGTCCTCCGTGTGCCATGTTTATGGCACACGTGTGTTCTCCGTGATTACACACGAAGAATGGGAACTTTCTACTCACCTTGTCCCTGGCGCTGCTGTCCGTGGTGCTGATCTTCGGTCTCCGATCCAGCCGACTCCCCGCTGCTGCTGCTTCCGGCCCGCAGTGGAGTGAACATGCAATGAGCATAATGAGTGGGGGTCGGAAGCAAGTGACATCAACGGCAGAGACAGCAGTGCTGCAGAAGGTGAGTATAGAAATTCTTTTTTTTCACAGACACAAGCGTTTTCTCCGGTGCGTTTCACACAGCTCACATCCGTGCGGTCTGTGTGACATCCGTGATGCCGGAGAAAAAAGGGACATGTCTACATGTGGAGCACACTTATGCTCCACACGTACACACAATCCATGGCAATACACGAACGTGTGCGCAGACCCATTGATTTTAAAGGGTCTATGTGTGCCCGTGTCTCTGGCACGTGGGGAAACGGACCAAACACATACCGGAGACACGGACGTGTGAAGGGGGCCTAAGACTGAGTTTGTAGCAGAACTTAAGGCTCGACACTTGGACCCCTTGGGTTCTGTCCAGAGACTCTCCGGAATTTGGACTCTGGGTCATGAGGTGAACTCTGATACATTAGGTAGGGTGACTTGGAGGTGCCTGGGTGGGTCGGGTTACCGAGACTTTCCTTTCCTTTTCTCTCTCTTTCCTTCACTCCCGCTTCTCTACTGTTCTGTTCCTCTTTGGTCATACTTTTCAACTGGATTAACTTTTCTTGCCTTTTGGCCTTGATTAGCTATTTCTTCTGTATCAAGCATAATCATTTTGGATTCAAGGAGTGCTGTGTTATATATGCAAATATTATGAACCAATACGTGATTTGTTGTGCATTTACAGCTTGTTGGTTTATACTTTGTAATAAACTTTGATTTGAAACAAAAAAAAAAAAAAAACAGAAAAGAATTGCAGCTACCTATTAAGAACAATTGAGATTTTGCTATAAAAAAAAATAAAAATGGTGACCCAAAATCATTTAAAATGAATGTAAATATACTAATTATTTATCCATTTTAAGAAATTATTAATTAAGTTTTTTTGGGTAGAAAGGAGACTATGCATAAAAATAAGGCCACATTCATACTTTTGTTTTATTTCTCGTATACTGGAAATTACATGATATTCATCAGGTTGCTGAATCCAAAATTTATCCGTTTTTGGTCCACGTTTCAGTTTTTTCATCATTGTGACATCTGCTTATCATCAGGGACAAAAACTGATGAAGGCTTCCCAAGCTCCCACTAGCATTAGTCAGTGAAAAGTGAACAGCACACGGATGCAACTCAAATAGCGTATCTGTGTTTTTATTTTGCTGACTCATTCACTTGTGTTTGATCAGAAAATTGGAACGAAATCAGACAGGTGTGTGTTGTTTATTTTTGAGCAAGTGAAAAAACATATTGACTATAATGTATACGTTGTTCTAAGAACAAGAAGAAACGTGCTTGAAACTTGAATGTGTGAATAAGACCTAACTTGTAATCATTTACGTATTCCACGATGGCTCTAGTAGTTGGAGTCAATTGTGAACTGCACAAATGTGATTTGGCCAGGTGTACATTGGAAGCCAATATTTGGGGTCAGCAGTGATTGGCTGTTGCATACTGTTCATTACGACAGCTGGAACCACTAGTGTGTAGGGTATTAGCAACACATTTTTTATTTCAATGCTTTGTGGCCTTTATAAAAAATAAATATTATCATCATCATCATCATCTAAGACAATTTTAAGAGGAGAAATGTTGATTATTTTTTTTCCCCTTCTAGTTCCATGGAGAGCGGCTTTTCTCCGGTTTTTAACTTGTCATTTAGAGCATTCTATAATATCACGTTGCACACTAATGACAAAACAGTATGGTAGGTGTAAATTGAAAGCAACAGCACTTACCAGCGGTATCCAAAGCCAAGACGATACAATGCCAAGCTCTGAAGGATTCTTAGAAATAAAAAAGGTTTCTGCCATTTTATAGCCATTCTCGGGCCAATTCACCTGGTAAGCAACAAAGTAAACATTTTAACTAAACAGACTTTGATTACAACATGCCCCTATGAAAATAGTGTTTAGTAAAAAGGAAAAAAAATGATCAATATTAACCCCTTAACGACCCATGACGTACTGGGTACGTCATGGATCGTGTGCCGTTAAGCCCCGCCCCCTGCGGCGGCAGGCGCCGATCCGCGCACATATCAGCTGTTTTCAACAGCTGACGTGTGCTTGCTAGCCGCAGGTGGAATCGCTTCCACCCGCGGCCATTAACCCCTTACATATCGCTGCCAAAATCTGGCAGCGATATGTATATGCGCGCCGCCATGACAGTCACTTACCCCGCCCCCACCGGAAGTCACGTGACATGATCACTTGACTTTCGGTGGTTGCCATGGTAGCACAGGGTCATGTGATGACGCCTGTAGCTAACATGACTCACTTCCTCTTAATGCTGGAATACAGCCGGCATTGAAAGTAAAGCACCAAATCTGCAGTTCTCAGCTCTGTAGCTGAGATCTGCAGATATCGCAGAGCGATCGGATTGCTGATCGCTATAGCCCCCTAGGGGGACTAGTAAAATAAAAAAAAAGTAAAAAAAAAATTTTTAAAAAAAATTTAAAAAAAATAAAAAACCTTAAAAGTTCAAATCACCCCCCTTTCACCCCAATGAAAATTAAAGGATTAAAAAAAATAAAAATATACACATATTTGGTATTGCCACGTTCAGAAATGCCCGATCTATCAAAATATAATATCAATTAATCTGATCAGTAAACGGCATAGCGGCAAAAAAATTCCAAACGCCAAAATTATGTTTTTTGGTCGCCGCAAATTTTGCGCAAAATGCAATAACAGGCGATCAAAACGTAGCATCTGCGCAAAAATGGTACCGTTAAAAACGTCAGGTCAAGACGCAAAAAATAAGCCGTCACTGAGTCTCAGATCCCGAAAAATGAGAACGCTACAAGTTTTGGAAAATGGCGCAAAACGTGCACCACTTTTTTTGGACAAGTTTGTGAATTTTTTTTAGCCCCTTAGACACAAGTAAACCTATACATGTTTGGTGTCTACAAACTCGCACTGACCTGAAGCATCACATAGATACATCCGTTTTACCATATAGTAAACACAGTGAATAAAATATCCCAAAAACTATTGTACGATCACACTTTTTTGCAATTTTTCCGCACTTGGAATTTTTTTGCTGTTTTCCAGTACACTATATGGTACAACTTATGGGTTCATTTAAAAGTACAACTCGTCCCGCAAAAAACAAGCCCTTACATGGCAAGATTGATGGAAAAATAAAAAAGTTACGGCTCTCGGAAGAAGGGGAGCAAAAAACAAAAACGCAAAAACGGAAAGTGCTCGGGGGCTGAAGGGGTTAATTCCCACAAGTATAATAAAAATTATTCTATAGAAAAAAAAAGAAAATCGATTCAGAATAAAACAAATATGGTAAAACAATCATGCCCAAACACAGGTCATAAAGCAGGAAAAGTACGGTACAGTCATTGGTTTCGTTTTATAATTTATGTATCACTGTTTTTTTCTCTGATCTGAAACACAGTAGAAAACTCGATCTAGAACTATTATTTGCCTCTATGTTACATAAACAAAAATCTTTAATAAAAGTCAGCGAAAGTAAGACTGAATGGAGACTGTTGTGCTTCACAGTCCATATGCAGATCACAATGCCTGGCCCGGCTGCGGGTCTACTGGCCCAGATTAACAGCTTCATAGGCATATATTAACCTGATTAATTTTTATGAATAGGCAAGTAGAAATCTGAACACAGCAGTAGCTGTGGATAAATTGTTTTTGGACTTTGTAAATAAACGCATAATGTGTAAACTTAGGTTATGTGCTCACGCTGTGTTTTTGTGTGGCCAAAAAGATGCAGCGTTTTTGGGCGCTAAAAAACACACAAAAACGCACCCGTGATAAAAAACGCATGCGTTTTTGCGCATTTTTTCCAATGCATTACATGGGTGAAAAACGCTGGCAAAAACGCAGAAATAATTGACATGTTGAATCTCTGTGGTCACCACAAAAACGCACCTAAAACAAAACTGCACTCTGCGAACAGCAAAAATGAAAACGTAGACTTTGCTGGGGAATCAAAGTCATGCAGTTTTTAGACCAAAAACACACTCGAAAAATGTGCAAAAACACCACGAAACACGCACCGTGCGCACATAGCCTAAGATCTGTAAGATTAAAAAGTAAGGATTGCAATTGGATTGAAAAGTGACTCAAAGACGGCACCAGATAATTGTGAATGACCACTACCCTAAATGGTCTCAGGTTATAAGTGGTGTTCTCCAAGTTTCACTGATGGGTCGCTATTATTAAACTTATTTCTTAATGATACAGAAGACAGGATTAATAGTATTGTTTCTATTCTTATTACTTATCACAGATGTTACTGAACTACGTAGTGTAGTGCAGTACAGTCTATGAAAGATGTTTTCTAAGTTAGGCCTTTTGCGCACTAGAAAATGGAATTTTCTTAAGAAAATTCCGCAGGCTCTGAAAGATTTCCGCACCCGCGAAAAAAAAAAAAACGCACTGAAATCCACATGCGTTTTGGTGCCATTTTTCCGCAGGTTGGTACATGTGTTTTAATGCAATAAAGCACAATGAAAAAATTAAAAAAAAAAAAGGTCATTTCCTTCTGATATAGATAGATAGATAAATAAGATAGAGATAGATAATGGATAGATAGATAGATAGATAGATAGAGGGATAGATAATCAATAGATAGAGGACAGATCAATCAATAGATAGAGTCCCTGTGAGGACACACTGCAGTTCTCACAAGCGGTAATGTGTTCACATTACCGACCATGAGAAATGACCTGTGGTTATCCCTGCAGTCTCGTTACGAGGCTGCATTAAGTACTGTGTGTCAGACACGGCTGCAGCAGTCTGCAAGCGTCGTGGGACCTGTGTGGATTATGCCGGACCTGTGTGTTAGGAGGGGTTAATAAAGTGGTGAAAGAGGGGCTTTTTTGCTATTTTATTTAAAATAAAAGGATTTTTCGTGGTGTGTGTTTATTCACTTTACTTACGGGTTAATCATGTAAGCTGTCTCATAGACGCTGCCATGATTAAGCCAGGACTTAGTGGCAGCGATCCGCTGCCATTAACTCGTAATTACCCTGATTGCCACCGCATCACGGCAATCTGGAAGAGCCGGGGACAATCCGGGACTGTCAATTAATGGATGCGACAGTCCCGGGGCAGCTGCGGGCTGATATTCTTGGCTGCGGGAGGGGGGGTGCATTAACCCTGGCCCTCGCTCTCCCCAGCCTGAGAATACTGGGCCGCCGCTGTGTGTTTACATCGGCTGGACGGTAAAAATACGGCGGAACCCACGTTTTTTTTTGTTTTTTTATTTGTAATATGTACGTTTGATTTCTATATTCTACATGTCTGTGTGTCAGTGAGATCTGTGTGTGTTTACTCTCTGCTCCGCTTCCTCTTCCTGTCATAATGACATCACTTCCCTGCAATACGCAGGCAGTAATGAACATTATGTCCCGAAATCACGAAATATCGCAGGGAATAATGCAGGAAAATGCAATGAAACGCACAGAATTTGCTGCCTGCGTGATTCCCTGCAGGATTTCACGATTACATTACAATCAATGGAGTGAAATGCCGCAGCTACCTGCAGAAAAGAAGTGACATGCAATTCATTTTGATGCAGGAATCCCGCAGCAAAACCTGTAGCTGTCAAAATCCGCCTAGTTCGCACAGCATTTTTATTTTCCCATAGGTTTTGCTGGTGAATCACTGCAGAAAGGTTATGAACATTTTCTGCAGTGAAACATGCAGCAAACATGCAGCAAATCTGCGGGAAATCCGCGGTAAAATCCGCCTAGTGCACACAGGGCCTAACAGCCTGACTTATACTAACTGAATGTTTGGGCATCCCCTTGGCAGATGAGGTACAATGCGTACAAATATAAAGCTATGTACATGGGCACTACTAATATGCAATTACGCAATAATGTTCTGGCAGACAAGCTAGGAGAGTCACTTACACTATCTGGGAGTACTTGTACATCACAGACTAAATAACAGCATGCAATATCAACTGAAGGCTTATAAAGCCAGCAGAATAAAGTCATGTGTTAACCCCTTCACCCCCGGGTTATATTCTGCTTTTCTTTTTTGTCCTCCGTCTTCCGAGAGCCGTAACTTTTTTATTTTTCTGTCAATCTTGCCAAATAAGGGCTTTTCTCTATCGCCTTCATTGGGGGACACAGGACCATGGGTGTATGCTGCTGTGACTAGGAGGCTGACACTAAGTGAACATAAAAAGAGTTAGCTCCTCCCTAGCAGTGTACACCCTGAGCCGGAGGCGGTACTATGCCAGTTTTTTGCTTAGTGTCGTAGGAGGCTGATGTGGGCCCATATCTCTGTGGGCCAACCTCAGCCTAGGCTATTTATTTTTTTCCGTTTTTTTCAACTATACGGCGCCGCTCAGCGTTCTCATCCTTTTTACGCTTTTTATCTCTTCTGCAGGATTAAAGATTCCGCATCAGAGAGTATTCTCGCCTGCTCTGTCCATACAGAGCCTGGAATGCCAGGGTATCGTCCCCACTCGAGACACAGCCCTTATCCCCCTCCGGCCCCATGGTACCACCCCAGGGGCTGATTGGGGTCCCACGCATCTACGTTTTTTATGGGCTCACTCCCCGTCGACCCCTATGGTACCGTCCCAAGGGGTGTTTCAGATGGAGACGGCAAGGAAACATCGCAAGCGCAGGAGCGCTCACAGCACCAGGCCTCCCCCAGCGTTCTCCCCTGTTTCACTGGGCCCAGGCAAAGGAGCACACACTGCAGCGCAGGAGCACTCTGCAGTCTTCCACACAGCCCCCCAGCAGCCTCCCCTGGCACTTGCCAGCACAAGCCTGCACTCACCGGGGGCCTTCAGCAGCCAGGATGGGACCCAGGGACCTGGACACCGCGCAGGGACGCAGGTAAGCCCTGCTCCGCGCGCAGCGCTGCGCTCCCGGCGGCCGCCGCTCTCAAATTTAGTCCCCGGCTTCGGGCCTACATTAGGCCGGAGCTCTCCGCCCCCCCGTTTACGCGCGCGCGCGCGTCTTTCGGGCCAGCCCCCCGCTTTTTCTGCCCAGCAACAGCAGATATCATCCCTAGCACGCCCCCTCAGTAAAAAAAAAAAGAGGCAAAAGCCCGCGTTTTCTTGCAAACGGCCCACCACAGCACAGGCAGAACACTGAGCAGCAGCATCTCTTTTCCGGTGGCTGCCCCCAGCTACTCTGAGCCTCCTGCTGACCCGGGGAGGACACAGGCCTGGGTGAGTGCTGGTTCTGATTAGGACCAGCAACTTTTCTTACATGTTTTCTTCTCACTTTTTTCCTCCTACCTCCTGTCGCCTCCCTAGTGTCTCTAGTAGGAGCCCCCTGAGCAGCCATGCCTAACTAAGTCCTCCCGATCCAAACAGGTCCCGTTCATAATGCATTTTGCGTGCTCGTCCTGCAACGAAAAATTCTCCCAAGGCCAGGCTACCCCCCTCTGCGCAGCTTGCGTCCCTGACCCACAGCCCACGCAGATTGCCCCAGACGCCGCCGACACCCCCATCCCACTCGGTACTGCAGCAGTACAGGATGCACCGAGCCCCAATGCGCTCCCTCCCCCGGAGTGGCTGACTTCTCTCTCCCAGTCGGTGGATTCCCAGTCGAGGCCGTCTCAGACCATCGCGCAGGCTTTCCAGTTACTCCCTACGCTCAGCCATGCCCCGCAGGTCCAGCGGTCGCAGGATGACAGTCGGTCTGACCCAGAACCGACTACGGGAGCGCGGAAGCGGACCCGCACGGTCTCGTCTTCCGGTTCCTCCCAGAGGTCTCTCTCCCCTCCAAGGCCCGAGAGCCACTCGTCTCCGAGACCGTGTGATGATTCAGGGGAAGAGTCCCTTATGGACTCGGATCAGGCAGCCGACGTCAGGCGTATGGTGGACAGCCTGGTCGACGCGGTGAATACGACGCTGAAGCTACAGCCTGACTCTGCCACCACCCAGAGCTCACAGGTATCTTTCAAACGACTTAAGCGTGTTCACAGGTATTTCTGCGATCATCCGGAGTTCGCTGAGATCTTACGCAAGCACAGACAGCAACCGGACAAGACGTTCAACAACGGTAAGTCGATTGATTTACACTATCCCTTCCCCGAAGATCTCAGGAAGGAATGGGCGGGCTCACCGGTGGTCGACCCTCCGGTCTCCCGTCTGGCTTCGCATACAGTTCTATCTCTGCTGCAGGGAACATCGCTCCGTGATGCCACGGACCGTAACATCGAGAGATTCGCCCGTTCGGCTTTTGAGGCGGCAGGCGCGGCACTGTCTCCGGCCTTCGCCGCCGTCTGGGTAGCTAAGGCCATGGTGACCTGGGCCGACACCCTCCGCAGAGGGCTTCGCTCGCAGTCGGGCGATCCCGAGCTTGTCAACATGGCTGCACAGATTGCCCTGGCGGGTGAGTACATCATTAACGCATCTCTGTCTACAGCCAATTGCGCAGCACAAGCGGCCAGCAACACGGTGGCAATCCGCCGGGCAGTCTGGCTCAGAGCCTGGAATGCAGACGCGGCTTCAAAGAAATCACTTACCGCCCTCCCGTTTGCAGGAGGCCGACTGTTTGGGGACAGGCTTGATCAGATTATCGCCGAGGCTACGGGAGGAAAGAGCACCTCCCTTCCACAGCTGAGACCAAGGCGTTTCCCACGCCGCCAGACGACCTCAGGTTTTCGCCCCTTTCGCAGCTTCAGTTCCCCGGCACAGCCTAGGAGGAACAGATCCCCGCAGAGAAGCAGGAAGAACCCGTCTTTCAAAACAAATCCCTCCTGGCGTTCCAGACCACGCCAGCCTGCCAAACCAGCATCTAGATCTCAGCGATACTCCTCGAAATGACTTCTGGTCTTTGCGCGTCAGCGCAGACCAGGTGGGGGGGCGCCTTTCTCTGTTCCAACATGTCTGGCTCCCTTTGATCACAGACGCTTGGGTCAGAGAAATCCTAGTCTCGGGTTACAAGATAGAATTTACGTCAATTCCTCCAAGCCGCTTCTTTCTTTCCCATCCTCCCGAGTCGGACGCGCGAGCTCGCCCCTTTTTTCGCGCCATCAAATCTCTGCACCGCTCAGGGGTCGTGATTCCGGTTCCAGATTCGGAGCGGTTCAGAGGAGTTTACTCCAACCTCTTCGTTGTGCCCAAGAAGGATGGCACTGTGCGCCCTGTTCTCGACCTCAAGATCCTCAACAGGTACGTCAGAACCTGAAGATTTCGCATGGAGTCCCTCCGATCGGTGATTGCCTCCATGGAGGTCGGCGAATTCCTCGCCTCTCTGGACATACAGGACGCATATCTGCATATCCCAATTGCACACCAGCACCAAAGATTCCTACGCTTTGCCGTAGCACACGATCATTATCAGTTCACTGCCCTACCGTTTGGTCTTGCTTCCGCGCCTCGAGTGTTCACGAAAGTCATGGCCGCTGCCATGTCGATCCTGCACTCCAGAGGTGTTTTGGTAATTCCATACCTGGACGACTTACTGATCAAAGGGTCCTCTTTCAACGACTGTCGTCTAAGTGTGCAGATCACCATCGACACTATCCCGTCTTGGTTGGCACATCAATCGGAAGAAGTCCTCGTTGACCACGGCTCCCCGGATTACCTTCCTAGGCATGGAGTTCAATACCATCCAAGGACGCGTGTTCCTTCCACAGGAAGATTGTCTCCCTCCGGAAAGACGTCCAGACCCTCCTCCACTCCAGGGCGGTGTCCATACGATTTGGTATGAGGGCACTAGGTCGGATGGTGGCGGCAATAGAGGCGGTTCCGTTTGCCCGCTTCCACCTTCGCCCTCTTCAGCTATTCCTGCTGCACAATTGGCACAAGTCTCTATTCACCTTGGATCGCAAGATACGTTTGTCCCCGAAGGTCCGCCACTCGCTGCGCTGGTGGACCAACAGGCAGAATCTCGTCAAAGGAACGTCGTTCTTAACAGTGCACTGGAAGACGGTCACCACCGATGCCAGCCTTCTGGGCTGGGGAGCGGTCTTCCAGCACCACACGGCTCACGGTCAGTGGTCCTACCAGGAAAGCCGGCTCCCGATCAATGGTTTGGAGATCAGAGCAGTCCTACGAGCCATCCAAGCTTTTCAACACCTTCTCCAAGGGTCTCCAATCAGGATACAATCGGACAACGCCACGGCGGTGGCATACATCAATCATCAGGGCGGCACGAGGAGCGTCATGGCGATGAGAGAGGTGAAGAGGATCATACAGTGGACAGAGTCTCACAACGCCAGGATCTCCGCGGTACATATCCCCGGCGCGGAAAATTGGGCGGCCGACTACCTCAGCAGACCGTGTCTGGCGTCGGGCGAATGGTCTCTAAACAGAGAGGTTTTCGAGCAGATTTGCCACCAGATTTGCCAGATTTGGTGGGGGACTCCGGATGTGGACCTGATGGCCTCGCGGTTCAACAATCAAGTTCCACAGTTCATATCCCGCTACCACGACCAGCAGGCGCTAGGAGTCGACGCCCTCATTCTTCCGTGGAAACAGTTCAGACTACCGTTCATCTTTCCGCCGCTGCCACTGATCCCAAGAGTCCTCAAGAAAATCAAGGCAGAGGGCATTCCGGTGATTCTCATCGCTCCAGAATGGCCCAGGCGAGCATGGTTCGCAGAACTCGCACAGCTCGTCGCAGACACCCCATGGCGGCTTCCAGATCGGCCGGACCTGCTGTCTCCGCTCTTCCATCAAAATTCAGGGGTTCTCAATTTGACGGCATGGCTCTTGAATCCTGGCTATTAGCCCAGTCAGGGTTTGCTCCAGAAGTGATTCAGACTATGATTAAGGCTCGAAAGCCCTCATCGTCGAAGATCTACTACCGGACCTGGAAGGCATTTTTTCAGTGGTGCGAGGTCAACGGCAATCTCTCCCCGCTAGTTTTTTCACTACCGACGCTTCTAGCGTTCCTTCAGGCAGGGTTGCAAGCGGGTCTCTCGCTGGCAACCATCAAGGGGCAGGTTTCGGCTTTGTCTGTTCTTTTCCAAAGAAACCTAGCATCACGTCCGCAGGTCAAGACGTTCATCCAAGGAGTCGCTCATCTGAATCCGCCCTATCGGGCTCCGCTAGAACCATGGGATCTTAATCTGGTTTTAGGATCCCTCCAACTGGCTCCATTTGAACCACTCAGAGAATCTTCATTCTCACACTTATCCTGGAAAGTGGTCTTTTTGGTGGCGGTCACTTCAATCAGGAGAACGTCCGAACTGGCAGCTCTGTCGTGCCGCTCACCTTTTATGTTTTTTCACGAGGACAAGGTTGTCCTGTGCCCGTCTCCGGAGTTCCTGCCGAAGGTGGTGTCTCATTTTTCCTTGAATGAGGAGATCGTGCTTCCATCTTTTTGTCCGGCACCCACTCACTCCTTGGAAAGGTCACTACACACTCTGGACTTAGTACGAGCGCTCAGGACTTACGTCTCGAGAACTGCGCCTTTCCGCAAATCAGACAACCTGTTCGTCCTGCCTGCTGGTTCCAAGAAGGGCATGCCGGCATCCAAGGCTACCATTGCCAGATGGATCAGATCAGCCATTGCGGAGTCCTACCGAGTCAGGGACAAGTCCCCTCCGAGGGGAGTAAGAGCCCATTCCACCCGGGCAGTTGGGGCGTCTTGGGCAATCAGACACCAGGCTTCAGCCGAGCAAGTCTGCAAAGCCGCAACGTGGTCCAGTCTTCATACCTTCACCAGGTTTTACAGGGTCCACACCCAGGCATCAGCAGATGCCTGCCTTGGGAGAAAGGTGTTGAAGACGGCCGTCGCACACCTCTAAAAAGGTAGTAAACATTTGTACAGAGCGTTCCCACAGAATTTGTTGTTTGCTTTGGTTCTGTAGGACGGCTTATGTACCCACCCAGGGACTGCTTTTGGACGTCCCATGGTCCTGTGTCCCCCAATGAAGGCGATAGAGAAAGAAGGATTTTTGTGTACTCACCGTAAAATCTCTTTCTCTGAGTCTTCATTGGGGGACACAGCACCCACCCTGTTTGGATTGTGAGGTCTCCCTTTACCGGATGTTTCCCGATGTTGTTTGCGGGTCACCTTTGTTTCCATCCGGCTACTGTATATTTACGTGCCCATAAGGCACTGTGTTTTTTTCAACACACATTTTTCACTTGTATTACATTGATTAGTTATGGTTGTTCAAGGCTCTCCTACTACTGCTTTTACACAAAACTGGCATAGTACCGCCTCCGGCTCAGGGTGTACACTGCCAGGGAGGAGCTAACTCTTTTTATGTTCACTTAGTGTCAGCCTCCTAGTCACAGCAGCATACACCCATGGTCCTGTGTCCCCCAATGAAGACTCAGAGAAAGAGATTTTATGGTGAGTACACAAAAATCCTTCTATTTTTTTGCGGGACGAGTTGTACTTTTAAATGAAACCATAAGTTTTACCATATAGTATACTGGAAAACAGCAAAACAATTTAAACTGTGGAAAAACTACAAAAAAAAGTGCGATCAATGCACAATAGTTTTTGGAATATTTTATTCACCGTGTTCACTATATTAAACACCAAACCCATAACCGGTATGGAAGGCTCAATGCATATAGTATAACCACAACACCAAGCAAAACAATGCAAGCAAAAATGTATATGGAAAAGAAGGGAATTTTGTTTACTTACCGTAAATTCCTTTTCTTCTAGCTCCTATTGGGAGACCCAGACAATTGGGGTGTATAGCTTCTGCCTCCGGAGGCCACACAAAGTATTACACTTTAAAAAGTGTAACCCCTCCCCTCTGCCTATACACCCCCCGTGCATCACGGGCTCCTCAGTTTTGGTGCAAAAGCAGGAAGGAGGAAACTTATAAATTGGTCTAAGGTAAATTCAATCTGAAGGATGTTCGGAGAACTGAAAACCATGAACCAAAAGAACAATTCAACATGAACAACATGTGTACACAAAAGAACAACAGCCCGAAGGGAACAGGGGCGGGTGCTGGGTCTCCCAATAGGAGCTAGAAGAAAAGGAATTTACGGTAAGTAAACAAAATTCCCTTCTTCTTTGTCGCTCCATTGGGAGACCCAGACAATTGGGACGTCCAAAAGCAGTCCCTGGGTGGGTAAAAGAATACCCTGATAAAAAGAGCCAACAACGGCCCTCCTCTTACAGGTGGGCAACCGCCGCCTGAAGGACTAGCCTACCTAGACTGGCATCCGCCGAAGCATAGGTATGCACCTGATAGTGTTTCGTGAAAGTGTGCAGACTAGACCAGGTAGCTGTCTGACACACCTGCTGAGCCGTCGCCCGGTGCCGCAATGCCCAGGACGCACCCACGGCTCTGGTAGAATGGGCTTTCAGCCCTGAAGGAATCGGAAGCCCAGAAGAACGGTAGGCTTCAAAAATCGGTTCCTTGATCCACCGAGCCAAGGTTGACTTGGAAGCCTGCGACCCCTTACGCTGGCCAGCGACAAGGACACAGAGCGCATCAGAACGGCGCAGTGGCGCCATGCGAGACACGTAGATCCGGAGTGCTCTCACTAGATCTAACAAATGCAAATCCTTTTCACATTGGTGAATTGGATGAGGGCAAAATGAAGGTAAGGAGATATCCTGATTGAGATGAAAAGGGGACACCACTTTGGGGAGAAAGTCCGGGACCGGACGCAGAACCACCTTATCCTGGTGAAATACCAGGAAGGGGGCTTTGCATGACAGCGCTGCAAGCTCTGATACTCTTCGGAGTGATGTGACTGCCACTAGAAATGCCACCTTCTGCGAAAGACGTGATAGAGAGACATCCCGCAGCGGCTCCAAAGGTGGTTTCTGAAGAGCCCGTAGAACCCTGTTGAGATCCCAGGGTTCCAGCGGACGCTTGTAAGGTGGAACTATGTGGCAAGCTCCCTGCAGGAACGTGCGGACCTGCGGAAGCCTGGCTAGACGCTTTTGAAAAAACACGGAAAGCGCCGAGACTTGTCCCTTGAGAGAGCCGAGAGACAAACCCTTGTCCATTCCGGATTGAAGGAAGGAAAGAAACGTGGGTAAGGCAAACGGCCAGGGGGTAAACCCCTTATCAGAGCACCAGGCTAAGAAGATCCTCCAAGCCCTGTGATAGATCTTGGCTGACGTTGGTTTCCTGGCCTGTCTCATAGTGGCAATGACCTCTTGAGATAACCCTGAGGACGCTAGGAGCTAGGACTCAATGGCCACACAGTCAGGTTGAGGGCCGCAGAATTCAGATGGAAAAATGGCCCTTGAGACAGCAAGTCTGGTCGGTCTGGGAGCGCCCACGGTTGACCCACCGTGAGGTGCCACAGGTCCGGGTACCACGACCTCCTCGGCCAGTCTGGAGCGACGAGGTTGGCGCGGCGGCAGTCGGACCTGATCTTGCGCAACACTCTGGGCAGCATTGCCAGAGGAGGGAATACATAAGGCAGTCGAAACTGCGACCAATCCTGAACTAAGGCGTCCGCCGCCAGAGCTCTGTGATCCTGAGACATTGCCATGAATGCCGGGACTTTGTTGTTGTGCCGAGACGCCATTAGATCGACGTCCGGCGTTCCCCAGCGGCAACAGATCTCTTGAAACACGTCCGGGTGAAGAGACCATTCCCCTGCGTCCATGCCCTGGCGACTGAGAAAGTCTGCTTCCCAGTTTTCTACGCCTGGGATTGGAACCGCGGAGATGGTGGAGGCTGTGGCCTCCGCCCACAGCAGAATCCGCCGAACTTCTTGGAAGGCTTGACGACTGCGAGTGCCGCCCTGGTGGTTGATGTACGCGACCGCCGTGGCGTTGTCCGACTGTATGCGGATCTGCCTGCCCTCCAGCCACCGATGGAACGCTTTTAGGGCTAGATACACTGCCCTTATCTCCAGAACATTGATCTGAAGGGAGGACTCTGTCGGAGACCAGGTTCCCTGAGCCTTGTGGTGGAGAAAAAACGCTCCCCACCCTGACAGACTTGCGTCCGTCGTGACCACAGCCCAGGATGGGGGCAGGAAAGATTTTCCCTTCGACAGGGAAGTGGGAAGAAGCCACCACTGAAGAGAGGTCTTGGCTGCCAGAGAAAGAGAGACGTTCCTGTCTAAGGACGTCGACCTCTTGTCCCATTTGCGGAGAATGTCCCATTGGAGTGGACGCAGATGAAACTGCGCAAAGGGAACTGCCTCCATTGCTGCCACCATCTTCCCCAGGAAGTGCATGAGGCGCCTCAAGGGGTGTGACTGGGCCCGAAGGAGAGATTGCACCCCTGTTTGCAGCGAACGCTGTTTGTCCAGCGGTAGCTTGACTATCGCTGAGAGAGTATGAAACTCCATCCCGAGGTAAGTCAGTGATTGGGTCGGAGTCAATTTTGACTTTGGGAAATTGATGATCCACCCGAACCTCTGGAGAGTCTCCAGAGCCACGGTCAGACTGTGTTGACATGCCACCCGGGAGGGTGCCTTGACTAGGAGATCGTCTAAGTAAGGGATCACCGAGTGGCCCTGAGAGTGTAGGACCGCCACCACGGATGCCATGACCTTGGTGAAGACCCATGGGGCTGTCGCCAGGCCGAAAGGCAGTGCCACAAACTGAAGGTGTTCGTCCCCAATGGCGAAACGCAGGAAGCGTTGATGCTCTGGAGCGATCGGCACGTGGAGATAGGCATCCCTGATGTCGATTGATGCCAGGAAGTCTCCTTGGGACATCGAAGCGATGACAGAGCGGAGGGATTCCATGCGAAACCGCCTGGTTCTCACATATCTGTTGAGCAATTTGAGGTCCAAAACGGGACGGAATGAACCGTCCTTTTTTGGTACCACGAACAGGTTCGAGTAAAAACCGCGACCACGTTCCTGAAGGGGAACGGGGATCACAACTCCTTCTGTCTTCAGAGTGTCCACCGCCTGAAAAAGTGCAACGGTTCGCTCGGGGGGCGGAGATGTTCTGAAAAAACGAGTCGGAGGACGAGAGCTGAACTCTATCCTGTAACCGTGAGACAGAATGTCCCTCACCCATCGGTCTTGGACATGTGGCCACCAGGCGTCGCAAAAGCGGGAGAGCCTGCCACCGACCGAGGATGCGGTTTGGGGAGGCCGAAAGTCATGAGGAGGCCGCCTTGGAGACGGTGCCTCCGGCGGTCTTTGGAGGACATGACTTAGACCGCCATGCAGAAGAGTTTCTCTGGCTCTTCTGTGGCCTGTTGGACGATGAGGATTGGGACCTGGCCGAGGGCCGAAAGGACCGAAACCTCGCTTGAATTTTTCGTTGCTGAGGTCTCTTTGGTTTGGGCTGGGGTAAGGACGAGTCCTTTCCCTTGGATTGCTTAATAATTTCATCCAATTGTTCGCCAAACAATCGGTCGCCAGAAAAGGGCAAACCGGTCAAGAACTTCTTGGAAGCAGAGTCTGCCTTCCATTCGCGTAGCCACATGGCCCTGCGGACTGCCACCGAATTGGCGGATGCTACCGCTGTACGGCTAGCCGAGTCCAGGACAGCATTCATGGCGTAGGATGAAACTACCGACGCCTGAGACGTCAAAGACGCTACTTGCGGAGCAGAGGTACGGGTGACCGCATTAATCTCAGACAGACAAGCTGAGATAGCCTGGAGTGCCCACACTGCTGCAAAGGCTGGGGCAAAGGACGCGCCTATGGCTTCATAGATGGATTTCATTAGGAGCTCTATCTGCCTGTCCGTGGCATCCTTGAGCGTTGAACCGTCAGCCACTGCTACTACGGATCTAGCCGCCAGTCTAGAGACTGGAGGATCCACCTTGGGACATTGAGCCCAACCCTTACCTACATCAGAGGGGAAGGGGTAACGTGTGTCATTAAGGCGTTTAGTAAAGCGCTTGTCCGGGAAAGCCCTGTGCTTCTGGACAGCATCTCTGAAGTTCGAGTGATCGAAGAATACACTCCGAGTACGTTTGGGAAACCTAAATTGGTGCTTCTCCTGCTGTGCTGCCGACTCCTCTATAGGTAGAGTTGGGGGAGAAAGATCTAGCACCTGGTTGATGGACGCTATAAGGTCATTTACTATGGCGTCCCCTTCAGGTGTATCAAGATTGA
The DNA here is from genome assembly GCF_048569485.1 of Anomaloglossus baeobatrachus. Classification (NCBI taxonomy): domain Eukaryota; kingdom Metazoa; phylum Chordata; class Amphibia; order Anura; family Aromobatidae; genus Anomaloglossus; species Anomaloglossus baeobatrachus. The sequence continues at coordinate 743,732,737 of NC_134353.1, forward strand.
GAGCAACGTCAGGGTCAGAGTCCTGGGCTGCGACCTCCGCCTCATCCTCTAGAGAGTCCTCAAGCTGAGACCCCGAACAGCGTGATGAAGTCGGGGAAGATTCTAAGCGAGCCCGCTTAGCCGGTCTGGGACTGCGGTCCGTGCCGGAGTCCTCCACGTAATAACTAGAGGCCACCCCAGGAGCACGCTTCGTCGCAGACCGAGAGGGGCCTGGGGGCGATCCCGCAGTGCCCGGGGCCTGTGTAAGGGCCGGTCTGGGCTGCAAAGCTTCTAGTATCTTAGCAGACCATTTGTCCATAGACTGAGCCATGGATTGTGAAAGTGACTCAGAGAGTTTCTCAGCAAAAGCTGCAAACTCTGTCCCTGCCGCCTGGACAGGGGAAGCCGGCGGTTCTACCTGGGCCGAGGGTCCCACCAGTGCCCCAGGCTCCGGCTGAGTGAGTGCCACATGGCCCGAGCATTGCTCACAGTGAGGGTAGGTGGAACCTGCAGGTAGCATAGCCGCACAAGAGGTACAGGTTGCAAAATAACCCTGTGTCTTGGCACCCTTGCTCCTTGTGAACGACATGCTGTAGTCTCCCAGGAGAGTGATCACTGGGGGATATATAGCCACAAGCTAACAGTACAGCCGAACCGAGAAAATGTATACAAATATAATATATATATATACATACAGTTCAGCACTCTAGGGGGCCCAGCACCGGTGGGAAGAAGCCACCTGGCTTACCGACCGCTCAAGCAGTGTGTGGCCACCAGATTCCCTGCCTCGGGTCTTGGGTCTCCCAATGGAGCGACAAAGAAATATACTTAAATCTTTATTCCCAATAACATATAAAAAACAATTAAAACGAATGGCCCGACCCAAGTGACGGATGGTATGGATATAGGGGACCTAGCACCAACACTGTAGTAATAAAGGACCCACACATGTAAGCTGCACCAGATAATGAAATGGATGGCTTAGAATTAGATTACAAAGAGCCAAAAGACTGATAAGGGGAATGAAGAATCTTTGTAATGAAAAAAAATAAATAATTAAATTTATTTAGTCTTGAGAGAACATGTTTAAGGGGAAGGGGTGCATGATTAACTTGAACAAGTACATGCAGTGCCTTGAAAAAGTGTTTTTACAGCATTAACTTTTCCAACTTATTTTCATGTTACACACACACAAACGTAAATGTATTTTATTAGGATATTATGAAATATACCAATACAAAGTAGCAAGTATTTGTGAAGTGTAATAGTAATGATACATAGTTTTGTAAATATTTTAAAAATTTAAATCTGAAAACTGTGATGTGCATTTGTATTCAGTGCCCGCAAGTCAATACTTTGTAGGACCACCTTTCGCTGCAATTACTGCTGCAAGTCTTTTGGGGTATATCTGTACCAGCTTTGAACATTTAGAGGCTGAAATTTTCACACATTCTTCTTTACAAAATAGCTCTAGCTCAGTGAGATTGGATGGAGGTGTCTGTGAACAGCAATTTTCAAGTCTTGCCACAGAGATTCTCAATATGATGAAGGTCAGGACTTTGCTTGGGCCATTGAATCCCATGCACATTACAATTTTCAGATTTATATTGTTAAAATATTTAGGGAACCAAGTATCATTTCCTTTACATTTCACAAACACTCACTAGTGAGTGTTGGTACACAACATAAAATTAAGTTTGTGGGTGGCAAAATATGGGAAAGTTCACAGGGTATGAATACTTTTTCAAGGAACTATGAAAGGCTCATAAAAAAAGTAGAGTCAAAAGCTGTTTCATGTCAACCCCTTCAAAAAGAGAAGAGGACACTCCCTCTTTCTCATGAAGAAAGGTTCAATCTCCAGGGTAGACAATCCTTTTTTACCATAAGAACTATTAATCTGGAATAGTCTACCTTGGGAGCTGGTCAAAGCGTGAACCGTTGATGATTTAAAAAATGGCTAAGATGCTATTTTAGAACAAAATAACTAATTATGTACATGTGTAAAGTTCTTTTCTGAATGTTTAGTACAGCAAATCGACAATTGGGATCAGGAGGAAATGATTAGCCCTTCTGATGTGAACTGGATCATGCATTGCGGATGTACTTATACCCCTTTCCTTTTATCCCTTCCCATCACTCGAGTGAACTTGATAGACGTTTGTCTTTTTTTTTACCATATAACTACATATTTGAGGCTGCAAATTTGGGTCAGGAGACCTAAGGTTGGTACAGGCATTGAAGCCCTTACAAAGAATAATATATTTGTATGAACAAAGCCTAAACCACTAGTAATAATGTGCTAGATTGGATTCCATTAGAAATCAGGAGATACAAGATTATATTAATTTTACCTAGCATTAGAATATCAAGTCGAGTGTTGATAGATCCTATAAAAACTCATTGTAGAAGGTCATTAATGCACAAAAGGGTTCCTGTATTTAGGAAGTATTCTAATCAATTACCTTATCAGTTATTTCTAAGTCTCGTGCTCGATGTTCCAGCCATTTTGCCACAATTTTCTATGGAAGCAGAAAACAATACATAACTGCATTAAAATGCTCAATAAGTCATAAAAGCAGAGGCATCCCAGTCATTCTTACACCACATATATAGTGCTAAACGGTTCAAATTGGATAAACCAGCTCTCAAAAACCATGCTTAACAGTAGACTAACATTTCACTATTGGTGACGAGCACAATGTCGAATAATAAGTCGGACATTCACAGGCTGTGTACAGATCATAATGTTTGGACTGTCTGTAATACAGGATTGCCAACCTGAACTCAACAGCTGTTGAGTTTGGATCAGAAAACTGGTGGA